>NW_026652282.1:4990035-5084903 GCF_009828535.3 Hylobates moloch
AAAAAAAAAAAAGCCTTAAAAGAGAAGCCCTTGCTTGAATCATGAAGTTGATTCTTACAGACTTGGAGATATTTTCTAAATCTGATTTCTTCCTGAAATCTCTGTGGATTATTTCCAAAAGCACAAGCTAATGCTTCTGTCTTCTGTAAGTAAAAGAAGTGATTCACAATCATAGACGTCTGCATTAAAAAAAGAGAGAAATGCAAATATGCAAATTATTTATCTTTTCAAATAGTTTGTAAGGTTTTCTTGCAGTTCTTTTTTAAGCTGTGTTTTATTTTTAATTGACAAATAATAATTGTATATACTTATAGTAAAATGTGGTATTTTGATACTTGTACACATTGTGGAATGACCAAATTAGAATGAGTAGCATACCCATAACCTCAAATTTTTATCATTTCTTCATGGTAAGAACATTTAAAATCCTGTTTTATGTATTTTGAAATATATAATACATTATTATTAACCTTAGTAAGCTTGCTGTGCAATAGAACACGAGAATTTATTCCGCTTATCTGATACCATATGATCCAGCAATCCCACTTCTCGGTATCTACCAAAGGAAATCAAATCAGTATGCTAAAGGGATGTCTGCACTCCCATGTTTATTGCAACATTATTCATGACAGCCAAGATGTGGAAACAACCTAAATGTTCATCAAAGATGAGTGGATTTTAAAATGTGGTACATATACACAATGGAATACTATTCAACTTAAAAAAAAAAAAAAAAGGAAATACTGTCATTTGTGACAAGATGGATGAGCCTGGAGGACATTTTGTTAAGTCAAATAAAACAGTTGAACTTCTAGAAGTAGAAAGTAGATGGTGGTTACCAGGGGCTGGGGAAGGTAGAGGAGGATGGAGAAAGGGAAGATACTTTTCTTGCAATTTTTTGGAGTGATTTTTTTTTTTTTTTTTTTTTTTTTTTTTTACTTTTGTTGAGTAGTACAAAGGTGCACTATCAGCTTTTTGTACTAAAGATATCTCTGGGACATTCTTTTTATTATGATTGTCAAATCTCTATCCAAAAAATATAGTAAAATTTTTGCTAAAGGGTGAAAACTAAAACATAAAAATAGCAATACATGTAAATGAAAAAAATAAAGTTGACCAATATGAGAGTTAGGGGCACTGACCTCCTGTGCAGTCAAATCCATTTATAATTTTTGACTCCCCAAAAGCTTAACTACTAATACCCTGCTGTTGACAGGAAGCCTTATCAATAATATAAACAGCAGGCTAACACATGTTTTATATGTTCTATGTATTATATACTGTATTCATAAAGTAAGCCAGAACAAAGAAAATGTTATTAAGAAAGTCATAAGGGGGCTGGGCCCGGTGGCTCATGCCTGTAATCCCAGCACTTGGGAGGCCAAGGCAGGCGGATCACGAGGTCAGGGGATCGAGACCATCCTGGCTAACACGGTGAAAGCCTGTCTCTACTAAAAATACAAAAAAATTAGCTGGACATGGTGGCTGGTGCCTGTAGTCCCAGCTACTCGGGAGGCTGAGGCAGGAGAATGGCGTGAACCCATGAGGCAGAGCTTGCAGTGAGCTGAGATCACACCACTGCACTCCAGCCTGGGCAACAGAGCAAGACTCCATCTCAAAAAAAAAAAAAAAAGAAAGTCATAAGGAAGAGAAAATATGAAAATATTACTATTCATTGAGTGGAAGTGGATCCACATAAAGGTCTTCATCCTCATCGTCTTCACATTGAGGCTGAGGAGAAGAAGGAAGAGGAGGGGTTGATCTTGCTGTCTTGGTGATAGTGACAGGAGGCAGCCAAATGCCTAGGCAGATAGGGGCAGGTCCCCAGTGAAACCCCACCTCCAAGCTCAAGACAGTTTAAAGTCTGAAAGCCAAGCTACAAGTTAAATCCCTGGAGTGGACTGAAAACTCATCTTCCTGTTTGGCACTCTTTCCTCTGATTGATCCCCACCCTTCACCTATTTTACATATATCTACCCTTCCTTAATTGGTTTTCTATACTGTCATGCCCATTTTTGAGTGGTGTCTTCATTTTAACCTTTTTTGCATACTCACAAACCAGTCAGCGTGCACTCCCCATCCTGTGCCTGTGAAGAACCCAGACTCATCTGACTTTGGGGAAGATGACCTTCCCTTCCCGTCCCCTCTTTAGCTCCCCTCCCATTTTCATAGCTCAATAAAATTCTCTGCCTTCACCATCCTTCAATTGTCTGTGCAACTTCATTCTTCTTGGACACCAGACAAGAGCTTGGGACCTATTGACTGCAGGTACCCAGAAAGGCTGTCACACTGACCCTTTGCCCTCACCAGCAGAGGGCACCGCCACCAGGGACCAACTGAGCTGCTAACATTGCTGTCCACGGATGACAGAACTAAGAGAGCACTGTAACACCCTCTCTGGGGCTTAGGGTTCATGGGCACCCTCACCTGGGTGCTGCCACATTCACCTCAAGGTGATATACCTGGTCTAGCCACGGGCCCTGCACAGAACTTGCTCCTGTGTCGGTGCCCAGAGTGGCTGGCTGGATCCTGCACTTGCTCACTCACGTGCCCTCTCCTGCAAGGGGTTGAGCATGGTGAGCTGAGTAGATGGAGCACTCCTTCTACAAGTCCTGCCAAGAGGCAGAGAAAAATCCTGCATCATCAGGAGTGGCAGGCATGAGAAAAATCCCTGTTTAAGTAGACCTGCACAGATCATACCCATGTTGTTCAAGGGTCAACTGTGTTATAATAGTCTCCAATGGGTATTTGCCTCCTGCTAAGGATGAAAGTCATAGAGATGCTGAGTCATTAACATTAAGCGTTTCCAAACATCACTGTAGAAGGATTTGAAATTCATACTAAAATACCATGGTCAAGAATATAAGTTAATTGTATAGTCAAGTCCATTTGGGGAACATGATATAGTTTATATATTTTCACTTGAACCTACTTCTTTTCTACATAAAATCTTGAATTAGAAAATTCACCAGATATTACTAGAAAAAAAAAGTATCAGAATTTCCCAACTGATTATTCCAGTCAATGTTCTGCTACATTTATTCATAACCTATCCAGTAATTAAAGAAAAACTAATCCTAATTTCCTTGTACCTAGTACAGGCACAGCAGCCCTTTCTCCTTATACTAAATTATTTAACTGACCCAATAAACTCATTAGTTAGATGTGCTTATTGTTATTTTACAGATAAGAAGGAAAAAAAAAAACACTAGGGGGTTAAATAAAATACCTGTCAAACAATAATTTTACTTGCCACATTGCTGGCAGTCATCTCTCAAAACATTATACAAAAACTAAAGGTTTGGACACAAGCATATCATAAAGTACTGATCACTTTCCCATAGTTCTATGATATTTTCAAACACAATCATAGGTCAGCCTCCCTGGGAGCAGAGCCTGAGATGAGGATGTTGCAGCAGGTGATTGACAGTGCATGCGTTTTGGAACAAGAGGGATGAGGAGAGCAGCCTAGGACAAGGATGTAGTCTCAGCTGGAGAATGGGTCACCTAGGTCCCATGGGTGCTCTGGAAAACCCACTGGAGCCTTGTCTGAAGGTCAGTGGAAATTTAGCAGAGAGAGAGGTACAGTTGTGAGAAATTAACATATGTTACAGCAGCTGGAGGAGCAGACCAATAACTAAAGTTCAATGGTCTGGTGTCATGGACAGCACTATTTAGTGGTCCAGTATCACCAGATGTTTAGATCAGTTCACAGCACAAAATAAATTTTAATCACTCTTACATTTCTGCCAATTTAACCCACGAATTCATCTCAAGTAATGATTAAAAGTATTTTGGATATGTTAATCAGCTTGATTGAATCTTTCTACAATATATACATAGATCAAAACATTGCATTGTACCCCATAGCTATGCAAAATTATTTGTCACTTGAAAATAATTTTTTGAAAGCTAAACATTAAATTTTAAAGCATAACCATAAACATGGTTACAAATTGAAATAGAAAATTTATAACAGTTATTAAAAGTAAAAATATGTGAAGCAAAAAGTAAAAGAATAATAAACTTTTCTAAAATTTTTTTTTAAGTATTACTACTTGGTCTTGAATTGTTTATTACTTATTAGTTTGAGAGGAAAAATAGTATTTTATCTCGGAAAGCTTGAAAAAATGAAATACTGTACTCAAATGAAGAGTTTACTTGTGTTTTGAAATGAAAGTAAAAAATACATTATCTATTGGGATATTTATGCAAATATTTAATTTCCAAAACTTTGAAATATGTAAGACTGCCAGAAGAAAGGATGAAGAAAAAAGTGGAGTAAGCATTTCGCAAATAATTTTTATAAAAATGGTAAATAATAAAGAAAAAAGCTCATGCCGAAAGTAATGAAAAAGAAGCCTGTGGACTTTTTTTTTTTTTTTTTTTGGAGAGAGATTGTGTCATAATAAGTGAAATGAAAGCAACGCAGTAATGAGGGATGGGAAAGGGGGACAACAGCAAATGCATTACAGATATTTCACTTCTCCCTTATGGCCAAATTGCCTGATAAACAGGTATTTCGCTCAGTTTTGCACACTAATTTTAGTAATTGCAGAATTTTGGACATAGAAAATGAGCACCGCCTTTCATGTTTCACCATCTTTTCATGCCCACTATTTACCATCAGGATGTTTTCCAAATACAAAGTGCATTTGCAAAAGTATTTTTATAGAATTTATTGTATGAAAGGATCATGATAAATATGTTTCTGAAAAATTTCTCCTGTGGGTCTCAATGCCATCTATATTGCCCAAATAAAGTGGATTTAAAAAACAGATGCAGACAGAAAATGAAAGTGTGTTTATATTAGCTGGGTGATGTAGATGTACTGTCATTTATTCAATCAAGAAATGGGTCTTGAAAGCCAACCTGAGCTGAGAAATGTCAGGTACTAGAGATTCAGCAATTAGTTAGTCAGAAACTGAGACCCTGTTCTTGAGGGACGCCAGGCTAGCATTTGAGGAGAAATATCAAATAAGTAAACAAATATAAGTAAACAAATATATATACACACACATACACAATTGCAATAAAGACAACCACAAAGAAGAAAAAGTACAGGACTCTAAGAACATCTTATAGGCTGGGCATGGTGACTCACGCCTGTAATCCCAGCACATTGGGAGGCCCAAGCAGAGGGATCACTTCACCCCAGGAGTTCAAGACCAGCCTAGGCAACATGGAAAAACCCCATCTCTACAAAAAATACAAAAATCAGCCCAGCGTAGTGGTACATGCCTGTAGTCCTAGCTACTTGGGAGTCTGAAGTGGGAGAATCGATTGATCCCAAGAGGCAGAGGAGGTTGTGGTGATCACATCACTGCACTCCAGCTTGGGTGACAAAGCAGGACCCTATCTCAAAATACTACTACTACTAATGTATAATAGGGCATTTAATTGGGAAATTATATCCAGCCGAACATTCAAGGAAGGTTTTCTTGAGAGGATAATAAACCCCTGAAGCAATGTCTGGATGTAAGAGACAAGGCTGCAAAGTCCCGAAAACTTTGCAGAAAGGAAAACAAACTCATTTAACATAAAAATGTATGGAGGACCTCACTCCCACCCTCTACTCTTTTCTCCATTCAGCCCAACCCTACCCACTATAAATAACTACTTTTATTAGTTTCTTTATGCTAATATAAACCATTAAACACACTTTCTCTCCAAACTGATTAATAACAATCTTACACTTTTTTGTTTTGTTTTGGTGCAGTTGTATAATGTTTTATCATGTAGTCCACCATAGTTTATTTAGCAATCTCTGTTAAGGGATACTTGAATTGTTTCCAACCATTTACAAATTTCAAAATTCACCTATATCTAGCTATATGACATATCAAGCATTGATGACAGCTGGTAAGAAAAATGATGCCATCTCTTTTCCTTTGTCTCTAGTTGAATATAAGAGATCCATTTCTCTACCTAGAGTAACTTTCTGTTTTGCATGTATGTGTGAGCATTTGTTCAATTCATGAGTATCATTGCTGAACTCACTACAGATTGTCTGCATGTGTCAAGTCTCCCGCCACCAGAGAAATGGTCACAAAATGAAAACACAAATAAAGCTGTGCTAATGTCTCAAAAGTTTGATGCTGAGTTTGTTATTAATAAATACCTTTGATGATTTTTAAGCCCTTGCCAGCTGTTTAGAAATCACTGAGGATGTGCAACATGAAAGGCTGTTTTGGTTCCCAAGCAAACTGAATTTTGTTGATGGTATATACATTTCTCTCACTGTTATTTTTAGATGTGAATCTACTGAAGCAAATTAACACATTTAAATTCATCTCAATCCAATTTAGACACAGGAAACATCTATGGTCCACATTTTCTATTGAAGTCATAAACTACTAATTTGAACCCCACTGCCTCCTTGGATTTTGTGAAATTTGCTATCAGATAAAGAATCCCTAGATATGTTTAATTCCACCTGAATGCACCAGTCTGTGTATATCTGCTCATAGAAAATGTCATTCTGAACTAGGCAGTTCCATTCTGATCACTGCATACCTTTATGCCACTATTCAATATTTGAAATCACCCTTGCCTACTAGCACCCATTTTTGTGAACTAAACTTTCTGAACTAAGCCAGGTGTGCCCTCTGAGTCCAGAATAAATAATCGTTTGGCCGAACAAGTACCTTGAGATGGAAAAGTCTTGGAATTGGCTAACTCCTCTGAGGTGCCCACTGTTTACCATCAGGATGTTTATTTTAAACAAATCAAGGAAGTTTATCATATAAATAGTTTGACTTGGTGGCTGCCATAAAATTGGCTTATGAAATAAAAATTTATTCATACCCGTGACTAAGTACACGCTGTGACATAATGGGATTTGGGAAGCCACAGTATTTAGAAAGAAGGCTGTTTGGCATCCAACTTTGTCCAAAGCAAATGGGCCAGGTCAGTGGGAACCAGCAGTTTGTAAGTACTGTTTCTCCCTGCACCATCCCTGTGGAAGCACCAAGGCTCCCAAAACACAAGCAAACTTCAGTTGAAATGTGTACCCATCATTAATCTGCTTTTCAAAATAATATCAGATTAAAATGATTCATAATCTAGCTCTTTTGTAATTGTTTACATTTAGTAAGGACAGGCAGTCTCCTAATTTAAAAAAAAATCTTGACTAATATGACAAATTGAGTAGTATGCTATCTTAAAATTACCAACGAGCTCTAGAAATATTTCAAAAGAAGAGGAAATGTTGACTTGAGGCTAAATCTTGCATTCTCCGTTATCACTATGATTTTGGAAAAGTTTCAAAGTTAAAGGAAAGCAGAAATAACAATATGTAATATATGATTACAGATATATATTGCATCTCTCCATTGTTACAAATGATCTAATATGAGTTACTGTGTTTTCAGTACCCAAAGGCCATAGCATAAAGAACACAATAGATGGAACTAGACTTGCCTGCAGGTCTTGGCTCTTCCATTCACTAGATGATTGACTTTAGGCAGGACATTTGGTTCCCTGGAAACTTGAGTTCCTCATCTGCACAACGAAGACATGTGGGGTTCAAAATAAATATATCACACCTTGAAAAAAGCACAGACTCAACACAAGTATTATCTCTGACTCAATTCCCTTGGCTCCTACTAAATATCATAATGAATTATTCCTTTCTGTGGTTTGGCCTTTTATTTATCATTTGTAATCCAGGCCCTTTTCTTTTAGTTCTGAAATGGATTTGAGACAATATCTAAGACACTTGAAGGGATGAAAAATCTAGAAAATTCAGGATAAAATCTCGACATTACTATGGTGATGAAATAATTACAAAAGAAATGCAAAGGGAAGGTAAGTTACTGAAGGGCAGCTAAAAACTTGAGTTCCTAGGAGCCCTAGCAAGGAGAGAAACACAATGAGTTGAAGGTGCTTGTTTTCTAATGAGATGATGACTGCTCTGTCCTCAGAGGAGACTGCTGTGTTCCTGAGTCTGCAAGGTGTTTATGGCACATACTTTTATATTAAACTGTGCAAAGACAATATTGTCTCCCAGCACTTTGGGAGACCAAGGCAGGTGGATCACCTGAGGTCACAAGTTTGAGACCAGCCTGGCCAACATGGTGAAACCCTGTCTCTACCAAAAATGCAAAAATTAGCCAGGTGTGGTGGTGCATGCCTGTAATCCCAGCTACTCGGGAGGCTGAGGCAGGAGAATCTCTTGAACTGGAAGGCAGAGGTTGCAGTGAGCCGAGACTGTGCTACTGCACTCTAGCCTGGGCAACAGAGCAAGGCTGTGTCTCAAAAAAAAATAATAAAATAAAGACAATATTGTAATTATGGTTTTCCAAAAAGCAGGATAATATTGACTTCTATTGTCTGATAACAGATCTTTTAATGCCACATGACTTCAACTGCATAGCTCAGGTTCTGGAATGCTGATGTATAGTTTGCTCAGGCTTGAGTAGCTCTTGTATTCACAGAAGCTAGCTTCATTGGAGCTTGGTCCAGCCTGGGCAGTCATGACCAGGAAATACAGAGTAGATAGCTCCCCTGAAGCAACCCTCAGAGGCAAACACTCCCCAATAGATCAATGCCTCCACTTCTGCATTATTTGGTTGGACAATTCTGAGGATTCTCAGTCTTCAGTTGGAAGAAGCTCTATATACTCACGGTGAGAATCTCTTCTAGGTTTTCTTCATTTCTTTTTAGAAACTTCATATTTCCTCAGTTGTTCTTTCTAGGATGCCTTCCCAAATAAACAACCTGCCTTTAAATCCTTCACTCACGATTTCCTTTGAAGGAATCCAAACGAAGATATCTCACTAAAAGTCATGGCGCATTGTTAAGTTATAGCTTTGCAAAGACCTTTCTGTGTGGGAAAAGATGTGACCAATATAGTATGTTCCACTGTAGCCGTGTATGATGCACTGTACTGCAGAAATACAGTTTCAATAATTTCAGATAATGAATTCATAGCATGCACTGTGTTCTGGCGTAATTCAGTTAACTCAACAAGGCTTATGTCAAATGTTCTAGAGGAGTGAGTAGAAAGAGACATGAATGTAGCTTAAGTGGGGCTGATAGTATAACTGCCCATGCCTGCTTTATGAAATTCATGAATTTACACCATTAATTGTTGTGAGATTCATGACTTAAAGGCCTCGATTTAAATCAGAGTTCCTTGAAGACCGATGGAGAAAATGTAATGATTTTACAGACAAGAATTGCTATAAAATCTGCTCATAATGTAGTGGTGTTTTCATCCTTAGATTCCTTACAACATCTCACTTTGAGCACAGCCCACAGTCCCTTCATGGTGAATCTTTCTTTTCATCATAAATTGAATGTATAGATTTCTGAGCTTCATCGAGCCATAGCTATTGAATTCAACTATTAAACTAATCAATGGTATCTTTTATAGTTTTCATCTGTCCTCAAACCCTCATGTTTTAAATGACTGTTTTTTGAAACTTGGGCACTCAGTAGACTCAAATAGGAAACATTTACTAACTCATAAAAGCCTGTGGGGTTCTGTCCCAAGATGTGTGTGATATGACTGAGACTTTACTGCATTCCACCTATAATTTTGAAACAAAACCTGGTTTGGAAAAGACAGATTTTAATACTTGAATTTTCAATGCTGCAATCAAGAATCATGTATTTTGATTACATGTATACATTCACACATAACATATGTAATGTAATAATATATGTATAATATAAATATACGTGTGTATATATATATATATAATATGTCACTGAACAACATTGTCCTCCAATGAACAACAGAACACTTGAATAATTTGGCCTGATCACTGGATTTAGAAGGAGGGGAGACCTTTCTTTAATTTTCCTCTAGATCACATACACAATGAACAAGAAATTTAGCCAAATCACAGCAAAGGGAAATGCCTGGCTGTGCATTACACATACTTGGTGCATTCAACCCCATGAGCTTTTTAGTGAATCTCTCCACAATGGATCAGGTTCTTGCAGAGGTACGAAAAAAGACATAGCACAAGGAGGGAGGCTGAGTGAGCATATTACCAACAGCATGCCTAGATAGACCATCTGATCTTGCAGAGAAGGAGTGTTAGAAGGAAACTCTACTGGAGGTCAGGAAGGTCATTGCAGGCCAGAGTGGTTGAGAATGCTTCACCAAGACAGAACTGCCCCTGAAAGGGAGGTTATGTTTGAATCTTGATGAGTGGTCTAACGTTGGGAGGATTCTTTATAAAGCAGGAGCACAACTTGAATAAAAATATGGAGCACATGAGAGAGCACATTGTGACAAATCGTTGGAGGATTGTGGAAGTCAGGGAGCAGAAACCAGTTTGCTTGAATAGAGACTTCTTAGATTGGCAAAGAGGCATGAGGACTTAAGGGGCTTGAGGGCTGTGGATTCCAGTTTAGAAAAAGTTTACAGCAGTGGATTCTTGACAGGGGGGATTGCCATTCATTGACCACATCTCCTTGGCTCCTAGACCTCAGACTGGCAAAAAGCAGGCCCTTAGTATAAGTTTTGTGACTGAATGCATGAAATCTAATTTAATAATTTATGGGATGCTATTGCACTTAGTGGCAACAAATGATGCAAAATAGCAACAATTAAACTAATAATTAAAAACACATTAGATAAGACTGAATGCAGAAAAACTGAGCGGACAAGGGAAAAGGACAGAGAAAAAGTTGTTAGGAGACAAGAAGGATGGATAAGGACTGAGCATTGGATCAGGAATACAAATAAAAAATGACAGAGTGAATGACAGTGAGAGAGAGAGAGAGAGAGGAAGAAGAGGAAGAAGTAGTAGCTGTATAAAATCATAAAAGCTTCCCTAGGAGGTAAACTCTGGAATGGTGCTATTTCCCACAGTAAGACTTTCTGGAAAAAACTCAAGGGATGTGTCAGTCCCAGGAGACATTTTAGAGCTAGAGTTCATCTTGAAAATCATCAAGCTCACTTTGCATACTGTATTCAGGAAATCAACGTAGAGATAAAATAGGATGGGAGCCTTTTTTTCTCAAGTCTACCACTGGACGAATTTTATTTTCTGCAATCCATGTGATTTACATGTCTTCCCAAAGATCAGAAAAATTATTGTATTATTTTATAATGGGGCAATATTTGGGGGAACTATATAAGTGCATTTATTCTGAAGAATTTTTATTTTGATAGTATCATTTATATAACAAAAATATGATAAGGGTATCTGGAAATCTGTTTTATTTTTAAACAAGAGCAAAGCTTACAAATTAGCATTTTGGAAAGACTCTAAAATTAATAGTACCCAGTATTCATTAAGCATTTATTACATACCAGACTAGATGATATGTAAAGGTGATTTCATCTAATCCTATCAACACTATCAGGGAAATATCAAGCTTTATTTTTCCAACTTTACAGAGAAGGAAACTGAGGCTTCCATGGTTTAAATAATCTACTCCAGAATAGCCAGCCAAAAAGGTTGAAGTTTGAAATCAGGGAATCTTTCTCCAGTACCCAAAATGTTATATACCAAATACTAAAGGGCCTTCTAGATTCAATAAGTGAACAGAATTGCAAACATTTGCATGACAGTTCATAATTAATCATTGCGCTGTTGGGGTCTTTGCTGACCGTACATCTGTTTCTGTTTACAAGGCTTGGGGATTTCCCATCTAAATTGGTTTCAGAACATCTTATCATATGCAGCTTAGTTACAGTATTTGATTATTGATTCTCTCATAATATGTTCCCTGTAAACCAAGTAGCATATTTTCATAGAGATGGTCTAACTGTCTTTATCCATAACACAGATTTTTTTTAAGTTGGCATTTAGTTGTCTCCTTCATTGGAATCTGGTTAATTTTTTTCCTACATAAACTTTCGATGGAAGTGGGAACTTGGTGAAATCTTCCCTCAGTTTCCTGCCACATGACTCTTTTTGGTTTTTCAAAAGGAAAAGCAAACTCGTCTTCCTCTCTGAAATGTATTTTTTTTTTGACTGGTTCTCAGATTTCCTCTTGCCCTTTTCTTTTGCCACTCTGGGTAGCCAGGGATGTGTTTGGTCTGAGGCATCTTAAGAAGAAAGCTTTTGCCTTGGAAACGGGGCAGTTTTGTACTTTCATAAAAACACAAGTAAAAATACAGAATCCTTTGTATTGAAGCACTATAATATAGAGACATCATTTCAAAAAAGAAAAATACTTCTCAGTGGGTGTTTTGTTTGTCTCTTTCCTTTTGTTTGTGTTTTCTTGTCTGCCTTTGTTAATTGCTTAGGTATTTTTAGGTGTTTTTAAAAACAAGCAAAAAAATTGTTGTGTTTAAATCATTGTCCAAATTTTGAGTTAAAAATTTACTCATTCACAGGACTCTCCTAGGTGATTCTAAAAATGACCTTCAAAACGTAGGATAACTGTATTTTTAGTAATAAGATTGTGGTTCTGATGACTGAATGCATTGGTTCATATCCTGGCTTTGTCCCTTGAGAACTGCATGACTTTGAGCAAATTAATGGAGTTTTCTGTGCCTAAGATTGTCCATCTGGAAAAGGGAAATAATGTTAGCACTTGCTCCATGGTGTTATAAGGGTATATGACTTAAGTTCCTAGCATGTAATAAGTACTCAATAAATACTAGCTGCTTCTATTAAAATTCAGGGAGAATTCCTTAGAGAACTTCAAATATTAGAGCAATTATATGGCTTCTGTCTAGAAGATGGAAGACAACTCATTTACATAAGAGAACCAGTTAGGCTACCCATTCAGTCAGCATTGTGGTTCAAGTGGGATTACCAGTTAGGGACCTAGGACGTCAAGCGTTTTGCTATTTTGGCCATCTCAGCTCTTTAGCTATAGATGATAAAATATTCTTCTTAGTACAGAAGATTGGTTATAATTTGCCCAGTCAAACTCATGGAAAAGCTACTTCCATTAAGGAAGAGTGTACCAAGAGGAAACACTTCATGATTTAGGTGAGATTTGAGAAAGTTGTCATATACAGATAGTGCATATAGTGCAAAAATCAGACAGCTAGGTCTTTCCTGGGTGGCCCAGAAAGTCTTCAGGATAGAAATGGGTAGCAAGCTACTCTTAATAACAACAAAGACTGGGAGGGATATGATGGATTATAATATTCTTGCTATCTTTAGAAACTGAAAAAATAATAAATGGGAGAGTCATCTGGTCAACCTTATCTTGCTAAAGGCATCACTGGAATCTGGCATCATTGAAGTTGCTGAGTCAACGGGTGAGCCTGGAACAATCTCATGTACTACTGACTGCAAAATCCAAGGATACCTACAAGGCAATGTGCCTACTTTATGATGGGGCAACACTCCTCTCCTGTGGCATGGCTGTCCTACCTTAAACCAGTTCAGTAGGTCTGAGGAAATCTTAACAAGATGGCAGAACGCCGTGTCAGCATGGGCTTTACCAAAGTATGTATAGTGTTTACTACACCCTGCTTTCCAGGTGCTATCAGTATGATATCATTAATAGCGGATCATGGGTTGATCCTTGCTCAAGGATGGAAGATATAGAAGTAACAAAGGACCTTGTAGACCAAAGTGTGGCACAAGATCATAGATGGTGAAAGTGTATTGCTATTATACCTGAAGAGAAGGCTAAACCTGGTGATGGCATACATCTCTTAAAAGGACACCAGGGTTGTGGGTAGTGTGAATTTACCATTTGGGTGGTAAGAGAGAGTGACAGGGGCTCATTGGACTTTTAGCATCAGGAAGCCCATGTGGGGCTTGCATACCCAGGTTAAAATGATCTATTCCAGATACACAATTAAGAAATGGAGAAATAGACACGGGAGGCAATACTGGTCATATCTGACTTCTTGTAAAGTAGACTCATGTCAGACCTCTAGTATCAACTAACCCCATAATGTCATGCTCTGACAGTGCTGCTTCTCAGATGTAGCATCTAATAAACCTTAAAAAAACTCAGGTCTATCCATTTCCTTGGTGCACAATAACTCTTTCCAGGAGGGAGATCATAGTACATACATATTTGAGATATTATTGAAAGACATCTTTTCGAGGACTTTCAGCCTCCCATTCAGTCCAGGGGCTCTGAATCTAAGGACTGACACAGGTCTTGAAATTAGTGAAGGATGAGAACTCTTATGTCAGTCCACACGAGGACTCTATTTGCCAGTTTGGGATTTTTTGTTTATTTCTTTATACAAAGCAATGAAGAGTTTGGTGCACTATGCATCTTCTTTGCTGGTAGGGATTTTTCAGTCATTTGCCACCTCCATGTATCCTGTGGGGCAGACTCTTTCTAATTCTCATGCCTGCTCTGCTGCTACTCTGATAACCAGGTTATCTTGCTGTGGATGTCTAAGATACTTATTCCCTTAAAAGCAGGGGCCCTATTTCCAGCTCTCCCACCAGCCTCTCCATTCTGCATAAAACAAGTCGTTACAGAACTATTCATGGATGATGCCACTTTCCTCGACAATTTACAAAAGGAACCTACCCTACTGGTCCCCTCAGGAAAGATAATTACAGGGTAGGTGGCAGTTGCTTATGATCAATCCACTCCAACAGGCATGGTCCCTACAGGCTCTCTCCCCAAAATGGAAATGAGTGGCTGCCTTGGCTCCAAGGAGAGGCTGCAGCTTAGTGTACTCTCAACTCCCCAAACCTCCTCATAGGCCTTGATTTAAATTCTGAGGGCCCCTCATTTTCCTCTATCAGGAGTCTTACTTTCTCATAAGAAAACCAGTTAAGCTACCCATTCAATCAACATGGTTATTCAACTAAGATTGCCATTTTGTGACCTAGGAGGTCAAGCCCTTTGCTCTTTGGCCATCTCAGCATTATAGCTGCAGAGGATAAGATATTCTTCTCAGTACGGGCACAGAAACTCCCTGATAATTGACCGTGCCTATGTGATAAATTCTCCATAAAAATATGAAAAGTATGGGGTTAAGTTTCTTCCACCATGACGAACAGATCCATGTGCCAGGAGGGTGGCTCATCTCAGCTGCACAGGACAGAAGCATCTGTGCTGGAGACCCTCACCCTATGTCTTTTTCTGGCTCTTCACATGTATCCTTCATCGTATCCTTTATTAATATATTAAACTGGTAAACATAAATGTTTCCCTGAGTTCTGTGAGTCACTCTTGCAAATGTATTGAACCTGAGTAGAGGGTCATGGGAATTCTGATTTATAGGTGGTTACTCAGAAGCACAGAGGAACAACCACTGGCCTGTAATTGGTGTCTAAAGTGGGGGTGGAGGGAGCAGTTTTGTGGGACTGAGCCCTTAACCTCTGAGACTGATACTATTTCCAGGTAGTGTCAGAATTGAGTTACACTGTAGGATGCCCTGCTGATGTCGCAGAATTGCTTCACATTTTGGTGACCAGAAGTGTGTTGTATTGGGACTATAGTAAGAGAAACAGTTGGTTATTTTTTACGTTACCCACATATACAAATTAAAATTATTAACTCAAATGTTTTCCTTTTCTCTGGTTACCACTGTCCCTGTGGCAGAAGAAAAAAAAAAAGCTTTCTCCATCAAGAGAGCATTTATTAAACTGGTAAAATATTTTAACCTTCGTTGTAATTCTAAGTACTGAAGGGATTGCCTCAATACCGGAAGCTTTTAATCTGAATGCTTTGTTTTATGATAACCACATCTAATAATACTTCTGAAACTTTTATGGATTTTCTAAAGTCTGATTATTTAAAAAAATGGATTGATGAACTTGAATGTTTTTCTCATTTTCCCACTCATATGCTAACAGTTGATGCATCCGGCACAGGGGTAACCAGCAAAGCAATAAACAGATAGAAGGAAGGATGGTTCTTTGACTTTCCATTTAAAAGGAAAAAAAGATCTCTTATAACAAGAAAGCGCATTCATGTTCTTTACCTTATCAGTGGTGGCTGCTGTGTTTGGTTGGTTGGTTTGATAGAATGCTCTGTAAGTACTGTTTTGAGATCTACCAAAATATGCATGAATCCATCCACATCTCTTCATCCACTTCTGCCCCACAGAAGTCATTATCCTCATTTGCCTTGACTATTCCAATAGCTTCTTCACAAATGACTCTTCTCTTGCAGCACTGCAAATCATCTTCCTCATGCCTTTCAGCATGCTTTTTAAAGCATAAATATGATCATGGCATTCCCTGTTTAAGCCCCTTTACAGGCATCTACTGTGTGCAGAATAAGGTCAGTACATCATCACACAGCTTTTCTGGTCTCTGACCTCATTGTGTACCGTGCTCTCCTTTGCGTATGAAGCACATGATCTTCATTCTGCTCCTGCAACATGAACTGCCAAGTGCTCTCATGCCTCAGGAACGTTGCATCTGCTGTTTGTTCCTTCAGGGAAGCTCTTCCTCCAGACCTTCACCTATAATACCTGGCTCCTTTATCACTAAGTTTCAATTCCAATATCCTCTCCTCAGGGAGGGGTTCCCTGAGCATCCCATCTTAAGAGGTTCACACTCACTGTTGCATGACCCTGACTTATTTCCTCCACAGCATTTATCCCCCTCTGAAATCATTTTTCTTTATTGACATACACAATGTGTCTGCAGGGATGCAGGCTGGAGTGCAGTGGTGCCATCATAGCTCACAGCAGCCTCGAACTCCTGGGCTCAAGGGATCCTCCTGCTTCAGCCTCCTAAGTAGCTGGTACTACAGGCATGTGCCACCACACCCAGCTACTTTTTAATTTTTATTTTTGTAGAGACAAAGTCTCACTATGTTGCCCAGGCTGGTCTTGAACTCCTGACCTCAAGTGATCTTCCTCCCTTGACCTCTCAAAGTGCTGGGATTATAGCTGTGACCAACTGTGCCCGGCCAGTAATGCAATATTGATAAAAGGTTAGGAATTATTGCCTTTTTCTGTAAGTCACCAGGATCTAGAATATTGTTTCATACATAGTCAAACTTCAACAAGTATCTGTTGAGCTGAATTTCTTTGAGATGATTTAATAGAGCCATTCACTCTCTGAACATTTGTAAAATATCTCAGACTTACCCTACTGAGTAACTGTGAGGAATAAATATACAATGTTCTGAGGGAACTTGGTGCACAACGGCTATTCAGTAAATAATTAACGTATGCAGATTTCAAGGATATCTTTTGGCGCTCTCTTTTCCATCATTTCAGTTGAGACAGAGATGATTTGCATCTTTCATATTAGTTTCAGTCTCCAGTAAGAAGGAAAAAAATGACCCAGCTCTATCTATAGTCCCCACAGATGAGCAAACATGGCTCAGATGGCTGTCTAAGGTGGGACGAAAAGCAGAATAAAGGAGGAATGCACAATTGAAGAAAACCAAAATGAACATTTGGTCATTCATAAGATTTTCCTAGACAATTCTGGCTTTTCTTTACCATTTACCTTAAAGTATTGAGATGTGACAATTGACAGGGAAGAGTTAACAGGTTCACTCATGGTTAACTGTCAATAGCCTTCTATTCTGTTTGCCAAGTTAATTTGATTTCCCCATCTCCTGACTAAACAAAATTGGATTAGAGCAGGAAAATGGGTAGATATGGAACATGGAATCCCACGTATGGGTCTCCAAATGAAGGCTGGGCAGGGAGTGGGCAGTGTGAGGGCAAGTGAATTTGGGGAGAAGAGCACCCCAAAGTACAAGGCTATGTTTACAAGTCTCAAGTTTACCAATGAGATTGAGGAACAATGAAAACCAAATGACCTGCATCTGCATTTCTCCCCGTGAGGACCATGAGCCCAGTGGTCCATGGAGGAGCCAGAAGTCCTAGAGACCATGGTCCTGCTCTGTGCTCACTGGCCCAGCCCCTACCACCATGCTCAGACGTCCAGTCGCTAGTGGATCCTGAGACATAGGGCAGATCACAGACCCCAGTGTCCACCTCTAGGAAAATGCTCAGCAGATTATCCATGGAGAAATAATCCTGACATAAACTGGAAGAAGAACAAATAGCTTGTTCTGTGACAGAAATTGGTGACAGCCAAGGGCTGGAAGGAGTTTATTTGGTGAGCAACCACCCCAGCTTGCCTGGGATTGAGGGGTTTCCTGAAACCCAGGACAAAATTGAGCTAGTCACCCTTAAGCCCAAAGTAGATTTTTGAAGGGAGGTAGTGTAATTTTCTGGTAACACTTGTATAAAGTATGAGGCTAATTAGAAAGCTAACATAAAGCAGGTAAACCTGTATTTAGCATTAAAAAAAAAAAAAAAAAACTCTGCACTGTCCTGGATTGAATAATGCCACCCAAAATTTGTGTCTACCCAGAACCTGTGAATGGGACCTTATTTGGAAATAGGTGTTTACTAATGTAATCAAGGCAGATTGAGGTCATGCTAATGTAGGGTGGGACCTAAATTCAATGACTGATATCCTTATAAGAAGTGGGAAATATCCTTGTAAGATATCAATGACTGATACCCTTATAAGAAGTGGGTCAGGTGCAGTGGCTCATGCCTGTAATGCCAGCACATTGGGAGGCCAAGGCAGGAGGATGGCTTAAACCCAGGAGTTGGAGACCAGCTGGAGCAGCATGATGAAACCCAATCTCTACAATAAATAATTGTTTAAAAAATTAGCCAGGCATGGTGGCGTGTGCCTTTGGTCCCAGCTACTGGAGAGGCTGAGGCAGGAGGATCACCTGAGCCCAGGAGTTGAAAGCCACAGTGAGTCGTGTTCCACCGCACTCCAGCCTGGGCAAAATTTGAGCAAGAGCCTGTAAAAAAAAAAAAAAAAAAGAAAAGAAAAGAAAAGAAAGAAGAGGGAAATATGGACACAGAGATACAGATGGAGGAACATGCCTTATAATAATAGACACAGAGATTGAAGTGATACATCTACAAACCAATGAATGTCAAGGACTTCTAGCAACCACAAAGATTTAAAAGAGGCAAGGAAGGATTGTCCCAAAAGCCTTCAAAGAGAGCACAGCTCTGCTGACACCTTGACTTTAGACTTCTAGCCTCCAGAAATGTGAGAGAACACATTTAGTTTGCTTTAAGTCACCCCATTCGTGATAATGTATTACAGCAGCCACTGGAAACGAATACAAATACAAAAGAAGTTTTCACTCCTGTGCCTCTAACAGGGACATCAAATATAAGAAGCAAGGGATCTGGACTATTCTGTCATCGTTCACAGTGCCCTGTCTTCTGGGCATCCATGGAGAGTAATGTGCTGTTGCTTAATTAAATGCCACATCCAGGCACTGTCAAGATGACAAGTGTATTAGTCAGTTCTTGCATTGCTATAAAGAAATACCAGAGACTGGGTAATTTATAAAGAAGGGGGCTTTAATTGGCTCATGGTTCCGCAAGCTGTACAGGAAGCATGGCAGCTTCTGCTCAGCTTCTGGGGAGGCCTCAGGGTACCACTGATCATGGCAGAAGGCGAAGGGGAAAAAGGAGCATCTTACATGGCTGGAGCAGGAGCAAGTTGTGGGACATTGCCACACACTTTTAAAAAACAAGATCTCATGAGAATTCACTCTTTATCACAAGAACAGCACCAAGGGGGAAATGCGCCCCTATGACCCAGTCCCCTCCCACCAGGCCCCACCTCCAATATTGGGGATTACAAAGGGACATCAAATTTGGGTGGGGGGACACAGATCCAAACCATATCAATAAGTTACTTTCTCTAGAAGTCTTACTAATTTCTTTCTTTGCAACAAAGTCTTGCTTTGTCGCCCATGCTGGAGTGCAGTGGCATGATCTCGGCTCACTGCAAACTCCACTTCCCGAGTTCAAGTGATTCTCCTGCCTCAGCCTCCCAAGTAGCTGGGATTACAGGCACGCGCTATCACACCTGGCTAATTTTTGTATTTTTAGTAGAGATGAGGGTTTCACCATGTTGGGCAGGCTGGTCTCAAACCCCTGATCTCAGGTGATTTGTCCGCCTCGGCCTCCCAAAGTGCTGGGACTACAGGTGTGAGCCACTGGTGACTGGCCTTAGAAGTCTTGCTAACTTCTTGATTCCATTCTATTAGCTCTGCTAGAAGCCCAGGCCCTTCTGAATCCAATGAGGTAACATTGTAAACAAGAACTAATTTGAGTTGATGCTATATCCTTGAATGATACCTACTTTTTTTTTTAAGTGACCTTAATCAAAATATAGAACTTTTCAGGCAGAATACACAGTATCAAAACGACTGGGGCACATCTTGGGGTGAGACATATACACAGTGTAAAGTTTTTGAAAACTGGATCCTCTAACACTGGACATCTGAGAAAGATGCTCTTTTCAAAGATCATGATTTACATCCAACTATGGGCAGGAACCATTTCCTGTTCATTTTTGCAAGTCGATGCCATCTATTAGGATCTCAAGGGTTATTTGTGAAATGAATGCATATGTGGTCAAAAATGACTTCGGAGAGTTTAGCAAAGCCATTGTGATAGCGACCTCTATCGGGAGCTGTCCCTGATACCCCAGATGGGTTCCTATGTCTGTAAGTCTCTCTATACCTAGAGCATAACATGGTATAATTTTTTGTGTGGTTCTTTGAAGACTTCTAAAGGGCGGGAACTATGTCTTTCTTTCTCTTTCTTTCTTTCTTTCCTTCTTTCTTTCACCCCCAGTGCCTAACAGTATCAAGGATGTAGAATGTGATTTATATAACCATTTGTTGAATAAATCAACTAATAAATGAATAAATAAATGAAGCCCACAATTTTGATTCTGCATCATCCTTACATGCCAAGATTATGAGTGCAAAGAACAAGTTCTAAGTCTTGCTTGTTCTTTTGTTATTTCCAAATTGGACAAGAGTGTTGGTAACTCTGCATAGAAATAAATATCTAAGCTGGAAATGTTTCTAACAACTCAGCATGCTGCATACATTTAGCCATGGGACTTCTCGTCTTCTTCATTTCAGGAAACCATAAATAACCCAGGAGAGAGGGGTATCACTGCTCTGCACCCATAGGATGCCAAATTGTGTTGTCTGACTTGAATAGCTGCTTGCAAGCAAATTGCCTTGAATCATTGCCTCCCTCCTGCTGCTTTTCCTCCTCCCCTTCCTCTTCCTCCTCTTTTTCTTTTAATTCCTTGAATCTCTTGCCACCAGCACTACCTCCACCTCCATGATTTCTTCAATTCCTCCATTTCGTGATTTCCTGTCTGCTTTCAGGCTTTCTAATTAATGTCCCAAGATGGCTTCCATGCCACCCTGGATGGAGTTTAGGTTTTCTCCCTGTGCTTTCACAGTCTGTGCCAGGTCTTTGTGACTCATCAGACTTCCCTTTTCCATCTACGTATGTGTGTCCTCGGTACACATTACTCAAGCAAATTATCCTGTAGTTAGCTAATCCTCCTGCCCTCTCCAGAGTTTCCCTCTGGGGTTACACCTACCCAAGGCTGGAACAGGCTCCAGCATATTATGATTGTTATTTAGTTACCTGAGATGTGTAGGCTCCAGTGGAAGCTCTGATGCTACTGCAGCAGGAGTATGGTACATGTCCTGGCTTGTCTGGGCTGCCCCAGCAGCACTGGGGACCAGATTCTAAACAGAGAATACATTTCTGGGGATATCTTAACACATGCCCTGCCTTGGACTGAATAAATAGCATGACTCTATTTGATGGAACCTAGGAAGGTAAATAAAGATCCAAAGCAATTCATTTATTTATACAATTAATGTCTAGCAAGTGCCTACTATTTGCCAGGCAGCAGGCCCTGTACTAGGTATACTGCAGTAACCCTGAGATTTGCTATTTCTTCTTTCCTTGTGCTTATAAGTTACCCAGAGTCGAAATGTAACTATTTAAACAGGCTGGGCACAGTGGTTTATGCCTGTAATCACAGCACCGTGGGAGGCCAAGTTGGGAGGATCACTTGAGCCCAAGAGTTCAAGACCAGCTGGGGCAACATAATGAGATCCCGGGCTACAAAAACTAATTAAAAATAGCAAGCTGTGATGATACCTGCCTTTCTTTGGTCTCAGCTACTTGGGGGGCTAAAGTGGGAGGATAATGGGCCCAGGAGGTCGAGGCTGCAGTGAGCAGTGATCATGCCACTGCCACTGCACTTCAACCTGGGCGATAGAGGAAGACCCTGTTTCAAAAAAAAAAAAAGAAAAAGAAAACTGTATAAAAAACTATTTAAACAAATACACAAGTACAAATGGGATAAAGCTAATCGTTGAAGGACAAGGAAGGAGCCATGCTAAGATAGAGAGAGAGCATTTCAGGTAGAGGTTAAAAGCATATGCAAGGGCCCTGTGGTAAGAGAGTCATTTTATATATTTTATTTGAAGCAAAGGAAAATATGGTGGTTGGGTTGAGAGACAATAGGTTGGGGAAGGGGACCAGCTTGAATTCCATAAATTACTTATTTTCTCAGACTCATTCAATGACCATTCATATTTTAATTTGAAGTTATCTATGTTGACATACCCTTAAAGTAATTGATTACAACAAACATATCTGCTCCAAAGGTTTTTTTTTTTTTTTTTTCTTGTGTCTTACTTTGGTTTGATTTTAATCTATTTATTTACTTATTTACTTTGAGTCAAGGTCTCCTTCTATTCCCCAGGCTGGAATGCAGTGATGTGATCATAACTCACTGCAGCCTCAAACACCTAGGTTCAAAGCCATCCTCTTGCCTCAGCCTTGCAAGTAGCTGGGACTATAAGCATGTGCCACCACACCCAGGTGATTCTTGAATTCTTTGTAAAGATTGGGTATCACCATGTTGCCCGGGTTGGTCTCAAACTCCTGGGCTCAAGCTGTCCTCCCTCCTTGGCCTTCCAAGGTGCTGGAATTACAGGAGTGAGCCACTGCACCTAAACTATCTTGTTTTGTTTTTACATGAGATAGTTGAACAACTGATTTTCAATATTCCTTCCATCCATAAAGTTATACAAAGACTCCTGTCTCAATAGAAAAGGAAAGACAACTAATGCTATTGTAAACCTTCTGTATATCAGGCATAGGAATCAGTGATTTACATGGGATTCATCAAACTCGCCACAGAAATTGTTCATTCAAAATCAGGGCAAGGCTGGGCACAGTGGCTCACGCCTATAATCCCAGCACTCTAGGAGGCTGAGGCGGGCGGATCACTTGAGGTCAGGGGTTTGAGATCAGTCTGCCCAACATGGCGAAACCCCATCTCTACTAAAAATACAAAAATTAGCCGAGCATGGTGGTGGGCACCTGTAATCCCAGCTACTTGGGAGCCTGAGGCAGGAGAATCACTTGAGGCAGGAGAATTGCTTGAGCCCAGGAAGTAGAGGTTGCAGTGAGCCAAGATCACACCACTGTGCTCCACCCTGGGAGACAGAGTGAGACTCTGTCTCAAACAAAAGAAAACAAAACAAACCAAATCAGGACAAGCTCAGGTGTGCTTGTTTAACACACAAGTAATTCGTTTCAAGATAGGTAGGTAGATAGATAGATATTAGATAGATTAATAGATAATACACAGATGATAGATAAGAGATAAATGGATAGATTGGTGGGCTCTGCATGCAAAATTTTGGGGAAGGCAGATAGTTCATTCTTATCTCTTATTTCCCTATGCATGAATAAGTCTATCTGATTTGGCATGCTCTGGTTTGCTGAAATAGTAAAATTGTATAATGTGTAAATTCACCATAAATTAAGGTCCCCAGGAAGTTAGAAATATGTCCCCCAAGGGATGGAATTTTGTTCCAATTTTTCCAGCTATCCAATTCATCTTCCAAGATACTTGAGGCTTATCATCAAATTTGATGTTATACTCTTCTCTATGCAAGAGATGACATTCAGGAATAAAGTTTTTTTAAAAAAATATCTTTGGCCTTTAGACAACTAAGCATTTTGAAAGCTGTAAAATTCTTTACCCCTCCTCATACAATTTGCCGAGTACTTCACCCAAACTTCGTGATGTACGGCGAATAGTACTAATTTCATGTTGGTCGAATTATTCATGCATTTTAGTGATTCATTTTATTCCTCAAAATGGAGGCACATAAGGGAAATTCCCAGCCTTCTGAAGGGGGCATTTGTGCTCCCCAGATTCAGCAGAAAATGTGTAGGTTTTTCATCCATAATTCATCATTATAAGGTGGCCTCCTGCCCAGGCATATTCGAGCACTGTGACTCGCTCACGCAAGATCAGACAAGGTTGTTAAATCACGGTTTATTTTTCTGTGAACCAAAGTCATCCTTCAGGCTAATCCAGGCTGCAGTTGGTTTATTTGTACCTTCCACATCTAAGCTTCTAACTTGGAGGATATTTTAAAGATGTCGGTGGACCCCAAGGTTTGCAATGGCTTAAGTTTAACAGACCAAAGAAGCACGGGAAATTAATTAGAGTCTTTAATGGCAGGAAATATTTCTGTGATTAATACTGTGTAATGGGAATGTAAACACAATCGAGAAAATGAACTAGATCCTGAGGGCTGGTATGAAAATACCAGCTGGGAAAGTTTAATTTGGGGCCAGACTCCAACTAAAGGCTCTTCACTGTGCTCTCTGTGGTTTTTATTGGCTCCTGAAGGAGAAGGAAGGAGCACTGGATTCCCCATTGAGAAATCAGGGACCCAGTCCTGGCCAGAACCAACTGTGTGACCCTAAGAAAGCCCCATGACTCACCTGGAACTCAGATGCACCATCAGTGAGATGAGTCATCTGGTGAGACCCTTTGATCTCCTCTGCGTGACTTGATGCGTAGCTTAGCCTGCAACGGTTAAGCAGTGTCCACCTCTTCATGCTCGGCACCCACAGGCACCTAAAAGGTATTGAATTAATGGATTTTAACTGAAGACAAGCTGGCCAGTCCATACACCAACACACTCAGTTCCTGTTTCAGGATTAAGGGCTTCTCCATCACCCCACATAGCCTCTGCCATTTGGGATGTGAGGCGGAAGTCGGTAGACCAGGATCTGACAACTCAGTAAGCTAAATCTAGGGCCAGACCAGACCTCCCAGCATCTCAACATGTTTCTCCCAATAAAGGTCTAGCTGTTCCCATGGAGAGTCACCTCAACATTCCACTCCACCATCTGTATTTATAGATCTTTATTGGTGCAGAAGGATGGTATAGAAATGGCTAGGCCAAAAACCTCAGGTTAGGACCCTGCTACTGAAAGTGAGGTCCCCAGACCCCACTGCATCAGCATCTCCCAGAAGCAATGCTAGAAATACAGTGACTCAGACTTCACTCATACCTGCTGAATCAGCATGCCCCTTTTATTACCACAGTGCTTAACTTCATGTGTCAACCTGACTGGGCCACTTTATGCCTGCATAAATGGTTAAACATTATTTCTGGGTGTGTCTGTGAGGGTAGTTCCACAGTACATTAGCATTTGACATGGTAGGCTGATAAAGAACACACACCCTCCCCAATATGGGGGTGGGCGCCATCCGATCCACTGATGGCCTCTAGAACAGAAAGGCAGAGAATGGTTGGATCCTCCTTCTCTTTCCCTGGCTGCTTGAGCTGGGACATCAGTCTTCGAATCTTTGAGCCCTGGGTGCTCCTGGTTCTCAGGCTTTCAGACCCAGACTGGAATCTACACCATTGGCTCTTGGGTTGTCAGACCTTCGAACTGCATCACCAGCTTTCCTGGGTCTCCAGGCTGCAGAAGGCAGATTGTGGGCCTTCTCAGCCTCCATAATTGCATGAGCCAATATCTTATAATAACTCTCTTTATGCGTGTGTGTATTCTGAATATATGTACACACGTGCATGCGCACACAAACACACATTAGGCATCTAAAATATGTAGATATAGATACGTAGATCGTATTAGCTCTGTTTCTCTGAAGAACACCAAGTGGTTCGAGTTTGAGAAACACTACCTTAGATCACTCCATTGGTTCATTAGGGGAGGGTCATTGCCTAGCTTACCACCAGTTTTTGTGATTACGATCAATTTGTTGCAACCAATTTTTATGATTACAGTTACTTTGGGATCAACTTGCATAAACTTCTCAGTCTAGCTCTCCCTCCTACTTAACTTGGAGGAGAGTAACTGTATGGGGGAGGAGTGCGCATGTGCCTCTGTGTGCACATGGGTGTGTCCATGTATACACATGCCAGAGCAGGGGAGGCTGGGATCAGTAACTGCTTTCTTCCAAGTAGCTTAACAGACTTCTTAGCCATTTGCAAAGGTGCCCACATTGTCCACCTTACAGCAGACACCCCAAATGAATCCTTCTCACACAGCGAAGGCAGGCTTACCTGGCAGATGGGAGGGTTGCCCATACTGACGCAGCACTGCACTTTAATGGTGCTGCCTGAGGCTGCGTGTTTTTATAACTTGCCTGCAGAAAAACCTGCTTCCTCATAACACCCGTTTCTCAGAAATACCTCGCTTGCCTACAGTAAACGCAATTCTAGTGTAGTATAATAATTCTAGCATAACATGCTAACTATTTTAACAAGTAGGTATGGAGGAGAGGAAGCCTGTCCCGAAACTGCAAGATGGTTATGGGTCCCTGTTAAATATCCCAAAACACATTTTTTACTTCACCCTTTTTTCTACTTAAAAAAATCTTGTTATTCTTTTTTTGTGTTCCTGTTAAATCTATAATATGATGAAGTCTGGAAAGGCAGAGATTATGCCAGCTTCTTGTTACAAATCTAGCATTGTCAGATTTGGCAAATAGAAGTACAGGATTGAGTTAAATTTGAATTTCGGGAAACAATGATTTTATTTTTTAGTATAGGTATACCCCATACAGTATTTGAACCATGCTTATATTTTAAATATGTTCATTGTTTCTGTGAAGTTCTAATTTAATATAGCATCTTGTATTTAATCTGGCAACCTTATCCAGATGTCAGCATTCAACGTAGTAGCCAGTCCAGATTAGATGTTCTATAAATCGGAACATTTGTGTTATCACTGTACATACAAGGCAGAGGACTGAATATGAGAAATATATAAAGGAAACAGTTAATGGGGGAGAAAAGTACACTGAGCAATGAGAAATCGGGACATGGCTCGTTTTAACCAACCTGGGAAACCATTAGGAAAAGCTTATAAAAGGACAGCATTAATGGATGAGTTACTCCAGTGAGATAAAAGGGGGCAGGCACCCTTAGGGAAGTTAAACTGTGGCTTCGAGCTCCTACAAGAGAGTCAACCTTACTTAAGGGGGATTTCTGCAAATAAATCATACAGAGTGAATTAGCTCATAAAATGTTTTGGTGGCTTCTTAGGTGACGTATGACATTGTTTACTGGCAAAACTGAAGATACTAATAATATATACCTGTTTCTTCAGGAAATTCAGTCAATTTAGACATACAAAGAGTGAAGATAGATGTCTTAGTCTGTTCAGGCTGCTGTAACAAAATACCATAGCCTGAGTGGCTTATAAACAACAGACATTTCTCACAGTTCTGGAGGCTGGAAGTCCAAGATCAAAGTGTGGCAGATTTAATGTCTGGTGAAGACCTGCTTCCTGGTTCATAGTGCCTTTTCTCTGTGTCTTCACATGGTGGAAGGGGTGAGGGAGCTCTCTGGGGTCTCTTTTATGAGGGCACTAATCCCATTCGTGAGGCTGTACCCTCATGATCTCATCACGTCCCAAAGGACCAACTCCTAGTGCCATCACTTTGGGGGTTAGGATTTCAATATATGCATTTTGGTGGGAGAGACATAGACATTTAGACCATAGCAATAGAGATAAAACAAATGTCAAGAAATAACTTTCATGTTAAAACAGAAAGATGGCTGTAAATGAATGTATTAAATAATGTAATAAATATATTTAATAACAAATAATGTAATTTATTACATTAGGTAATATAAGCAACTATTAAATTCAGGGAAACTAACCATCCAATCCAGTGTAATATTTAATATTTAACCCACAGGTAGTAGGTTGCTTCCTTATCCCCAACTTCTCACCCTTCCCTATGTCCTTGTCTTTATCATGTAGCTATGTGGCTCTACTCTGTGGTCATGGTGTTCTTTCTAACTCTGGTCTCTGGTCTCTGCCACGTGACTTACTTTGGCAAATGAGATGTTACCAGCCCCTATGCAAGTGGAACATTGGGAAGTTCTTGCCTGATCAGGCTGGAGTTCTCTTTTGTATCTCTGCAAATGGTCTAAGAATATGTGCAACCTAGTGAAAGATGTATTAGCCCATTTTCATACTGCCATGAAGAAATATCCAAGACTGGGTAATTTATAAAGAAAAAGAGGTTTAATGGACTCACGGTTCCATATGGTCCCTTACAATCATGGCAGAAGGTGAAGGAGGAGCAAAGGCACATCTTACATGGTGGCAGGCAAGAGAGCATGTACAGGGGAACTGCCCTTTATAAAACCATCAGCTCTCATGAGACTTATTCACTATCATGAGAACAGCATGGGAAAAACCTGCCCCCATAATTCAGTTACCTCCCACGAGGTCCCTCCTGTGACATGTGGGGATTGTGGGAATTACAATTCAAGATAAAGTTTGGGTGGGAACACAGCCAAACCATAACAAAGGGCTAAGAAAATATTTTCCCTTTGCCCTCTGAAGCTTTACTGAAAAAAATCACTGACAAGAGGCATACTAATAGAAAAGAAAAACATACAAAGTTATTAATGTGTACCCAGGAGCCTTTAGAATGAAGACCCAAAGATACAGGGGAAGTTGACCATTTTTATGCTTAGGTTCAACAAAGTATGGACAGCCATGTAGAAATAGGATTGGACCAAAAGGATCTAACCTAGTGCTAATCAGCTGAGTGGGAAAACCCAGCAAGGCCTGTCTGTCTGAATTCTTCTTGGCCTCTCTCGGCAACACTTCTTCCTTCTGGGTATGGGGTGGGACCCTCTCTGGAATGGGGATCTTGGGACCTGCAGTCAAACCAGGTAGCTCAGATCATTCTTTGTGACCTATTTCTACACAAACAGGTGAAACAAAAGTAGAGTCCTATTTTTAGGTTTTATGGCTGGCTGTTGGGAAAGAAGGTTCTGGTTTCTAGGACCTGCCTTGTGGAAGAGAAATTCTAGTTTTTATGACGCCTGTCAGGAGGATGGAACTGAGAGATAGGAGGGCAAGAGGAGGTCAGAGAGAAACTTTTGCTTTTGAGGCTGCCTCTGAGGCCTTTGTTTTGGGGTATAGTTTTCTGAGTCCCAATACTGGTCTACTCAAGGATAAGAGGAACCTGCAGCAGTGCAAAGCCAGTAAACAAGGAAACCTCTCTATGGTTATGAGTAAGCTCAGCTGACCTCCACAGAACCACCTCGCTGACTCCCTGCTGGCTCCAGATAGGTAAGTAATACTCTTGTCTTCCCCTGAGCCATGTGGTTGTTTGTTATGCAGCAGCATGGCAATAGATAACTGATACTAGAACAGAACAAACTGGAAATAAACTTAGGAACACAATTAGAGTTACAACATCCTATTTCTCTGCTCCTCCCCCTCCCACACTGTAGGAAATCTAATTCCTGTTGCCTATCACCCAGTAATTCTTGACATCCTGAGTAAAGTGTTCCTGTGTGATTGGTAAGCTAGTCCTACTGGCTTTTAGAGCACATCCACTTTGATCCTCCTCCTTGAGTTAGCTGTGGTGAGGTTTCCTAATGCTGAAAATACTGAGGTTCCTTCTCTGTAACCGATACCTCCGCAAAGATCCTCAGTACTTCCCAATGATGATACCATCACCACTGATGCCAGTGTCCATGATGACACTGCCCTTGCCTGTTTCCAAGAGCATAGAGGCCACTTTGCCTAACAAAGGTCTCCCCATCACCTGTGATGCCCATTAGTGTCCACATAGATTTTACTAAAGCTCACAAACAACTCCCCACTTAGATTTTTCTGCTTAGCCTTATCAAGAATAAAGTGGGCTAGGCATGGTGGCACATGCCTGTAGTTCCAGCTGCTTGAGAGGCTTGTTTGAGACAGGAGTTCAAGACCAGACTGAACAACACAGCTAGACCATATCTTTAAAAAATGTATTTTTAATTAGCTGGGTGTGGTGGATGCACCTATCGTCCTGGCTACTTAGGCTGGAGAATCACCCGAGCCCAAGAACTTGAGGCTGCAGTGAGCTATGATCGTACTACTGCACTCCAGCTTGGGCAACAGAGCAAGAACCTGTCTCAAAAAAAAAAAAAGAAGAATGAAGTGGTGGTATGCTTCAACTTTCTTACATGCCTTGAGATAATATATTCAACATACATTTAATAACCTTGTATGATGGTGGCTGCTGTTACATATTACCACAGATTCAGTGGCTTAAAACAAGACACATTTATTCCCTCCAGTTCTGAAGTTTACAAGTACGAAATCAGCATCACTGAGCTGAAATCAAGCTGCTGGCAGGGCCACCCTCCCCTCTAAGGCTGTAGGGGGAGAATCTGTTCCTTGCCTGTTCCAGAGTCTTGTGGCTGATGGAATTCCTTGGCTTGTGCCACATGACTTCAATCTCTGCCTCTGGCATTACATTACCTTTCTCCTCTTCTGTGTGTGCCCAACCTTGCTCTACCTCTTTCCTTGGTGTAGCCATTGCTAATATCCATTTTAAGTTGCTTCCCCCTTACATTCAGTCATGGCATGATTCACTTCTTGTATCAGGTATCTATTGCCACATTGCTGCTGTGTAACAACCAATGTCTCCCTGTTGTAGCTTTATTCTTCAGCATTTATCTGTAATTAATGCTCAAATCAGTATGTTTTTAAAGGGAAAAATAAATGGTTCCTGGTGAATGAACTGGATTTAATCCTTTTATTCTCTGAATTAGTATGTCTCTATTGCATTCACATGTACCTTGGCTATGCAAAGCTCTTTCATCAAAGTCCTGTGCATTGAGGTTTTTATTCTGATATTTTTGCTGTTTATGGATTACAGGGAGAGGCCAGCTTCATTTCATATTGTCATAAGCCTGTTTATTTTACTTGACATTTGAGGCATTGCCTTTCTTTATACTTCAATTTTTGAAAAGATTCAGCGAATGTGCATCTATTTTTGTTAATTTTGTCAAGAATTCAATGGACCTACTAATTGTATATATACTTTTCATGTTTAAGCACAGGAATTTTTTTAAATTACAGTACTGATATTTTCTTTCATTCCCATTGCTCTCATCTTTCATTAAGAACACTGTTGATTCTTGCCAGGGATAGTGGTGTGCACCTGTAGTCCCAGCTGCTCCAGAGGCTGAGGCAAGAGCATGGCTTTAGCCCAGGAGTTCGAGACCAGCTCAGGCAACATAGTGAGACGTGTTTCTAAAACAAAAACCAAAAATCACGAAAGAACACTATTGATTCTTAGACTCAGTCCTTAGGATGAGAATACACACAAACAAAGACACATGCACACACGCAGTGCAGCTTAAACTTGTCCTCTGTTGAAGCGGTTTGAAAGCTGGATGTAATATTTTCTGGCGTTATCCAATCCTGTGTGTGTGTTGCTCAGGGAGGGGTTGTGGCAGGAAGGAGACTCCTTTGGGTCAATATGTGACTTTTTTTTTTTTTTTTTTTTAAGAATCTGGGATTTACTCTCTCCTCTGAGATTTTCTTAAAAGCCCGTACTAGATTCATCCATCTGTCCAAACATGAAGACTGTCATTTCCTGTTATAGAGGAGATAACTTCCAATTTCAGAGCATCATTCTTTTTATTTTTGTATTTTTTGTAGAGGCAGGGTTTCTCCATGTTGCCCAGGCTGGCCTCGAACTCCTGGACTCAAGCAATCCACCCACCTCGGTCTCCAAAAGTGCATTATCTTGATTTAGCAAGTCCTGAAAAGTGGCAAGCCCTAATAATTTTTATTGCTTATGCTTCAGAGACAGGTAACCTCCGCCACTCTTCATTGTTTTTTTTAATGATTTTTTAAATTTAATTCACCTACTTACTCTTTCTGTACAATCCTCTACAAGCTGGTAAAATTCCCAGGACCTTTGCCAATGCAAAACTATTAGGGCTTGACACTTTCCCTTTTTACTGTCTTAAGTTTTGGAATGTGTGTTCATATTTTTTGTTTATCAGCACTCATTCTGCTGGCTTTCACTTTTGTTTGCTTTCTGTTTATGGTGCTCAATATTGGCTTTCTTCTCCTAAACATCTCCCATATTTAACCTAAATAATGCATGATTAAAATAACAAGGTGTTCCTTACTCTAATAAAATAAATAATGAAATAGATAACATAAAAGAAGGCCATGCAAGCAATAATTATATACTTACACTGGTCACACACTTATATTTTATAACTCTATACAAGCATATGTACTTATATCATTATAAGTCTGTTAACTGTATACTTACATCATTAATGGTAGTTACATAATGATAGTCCTTTGGGAACAAAGAGTATAATTATTCTGGTGTGTGCTCTTAAGACTCAAGAAGATGTGAATCTTGCTTAGTATACTGTTAACAAAATGTTATCTCAGAGATACATTTAAATACTGTCTAGCCAGCCCATCACTCAGATTTAATATAATTATTCATCTCTCATTTTTATTGTAGTTGGAGTATACAAGATTCATACAAAACTGACATAAAATGAGTGGTAATTTCTCTTCCACTGAAGTCATAACTAAGAATGTATGATAAGCACATGCATTGTGAAGATAGAGCATTACACTAAGTAATTAGCAAGCAAGCTAGCCAGAGTGAAGAGACTGCATCCTGAAATGACACAGAACCTACTTAGCACTATACTTTATTCTTATGCCCTACTTTGCGCTGTTTGAATTTATTCCTGGCCTATAATGACTAAAAATCATTAATCAAATTATTAAAATCATAATTTCATGCTTACTAAGCAGGAATTGTTTCTTAAACAGACCCTAAGTTCTTCTTGGTTGACCTTGCCGTGAAATCAGAAGAGCTCACATTTTCTGGCCAAATCAAATCCAGCTTCATGACCTACCCATATCTCTTACTAATTTGCTTAACTTTGGGATTTTTTCTTTTTTTGTTTTTTTTTTTTTTTTTTTTTTTTTTTTTTTTTTTTTTTTTTTTTTTTTTTTTTGAGACAGAGTCTCGCTCTATTGCCCTGGCTGGAGTTTAGTGGTGCAATCCTGACTTACTACATCCTCAAACTCCTGAATTCAAGTGATCCTCCCAGCTCAGCCTCCTGAGTAGCTGGGACTACAGGTGTGCACCACCACAACTGGCTAATTTATGTTAAATTTTATTTTGTAGAGATGGGGTCTCACTATGTTGCCCAGGCTAATCTCAAACTCCTGAGCTTAGGTGATCCTCCTACCTTGGCCTCCCAAAGTTCTGGGATTACAGGCATGAACCACTGTGCCTGGCTGACTTTCGGGATATTTTTTAGGATCTCTTGAATTCAAAGTTCTTATCTGTAGAATGGTCGTGAAATCAGACGACCAGTGGTTCTAGATCTTAAGTGTGCACTAAGGGCTTGTGAAACACAGAATTCCTAGACTCCACACTGATCCGTAAGCCTCGGCTGGGGCTCAAGGTTTGTCTTTCTACTGAGTATCCAGGCAATGATGAGGTTGCTGGTAGAGAGACCACACTTCCAATCAATGGCCTATGTTTTAGGATGGTTGGAACATTAGAAGAGATAACCTTTTAGTGGTTTTGAAGCCTGATGGGGAGCTTTAAATTACAACCCTACCCATGTGGCTAGTGCATTAATATGCCACAGGCTGGAAACCCATCAGTTATGTAAAGCTTTTAGCTCAGTGTGTGGTGATGTGGGTCACTCAATACATTTTAGTTCTATTTCTTTCTGCATGCATTTGGTTTTATTCTATTTTTTATAGTTGACATATTCTAAGTCCCTGAATGACCCAGATTTGTCAACAGGTGTTTGCTTATTTGTTTAATGATTGCATACATTTGAGTCTTGACTAATTCAATTTAAATTTAGGTTCCATCTCCCTGTAGAGTTCAGTGTAATTGTCTAAGTCAATGGACTGTTCTGTTTTTTTTTTTTTTCCCCACACCTTCTGTCTGTATGGGCCCATTTTTGTGGGTCAATATAGTGCTGGAATTGGATAAAGGCAGTCTTTAAGCAAAATTCACTTTTAAAAAGCCTTTTATTATGATTTTAGTTGGGATTTCAGGATAATCAGTTTCTACTTAAGATTTTATCTTTATACATGTTTCATATTTATAATCAATCCAAGTTCTGTGGGTCTGATCATCATTTGCATAAGCATTAAAGTGCACTCAAATACTTATGCAAATAGACCACCAGAAGGGCTTTGAAAAGGGAAAACAAACAAGCAAACAAGCTTCCCAAGTCATTATCCACTTTTGAAATTGCAAACAATTCTCCCAAGGCTGACCTAGTCCTATTTTCTTAAAATGTAAAGAAATCTCCAGGTAAACAACCCTTTAGGAAATAAAGACTTTATATTTCTTTTGGCATTAACAAATTTTGGAGAAAGTTTTTTTCTTATAATTAATAATAATGGGGGGTTGGATTTCTAAAAAGAAGAATATTACATTGTTTTCAAAGATACTCATGATGGCTCTTGAATATCAACTCAACATGCTTTTCTTCAATAAACATGTAATAGATGCTGATGTTGTAGGTACTACTGTGTTAGATTTGGGTTACAAAAATCAAGAAAACACTGACTCTTGACTCAAAACTGAAAAGTGACTTGAAAACAGTTATTTAGTTTGGGCTAATGAGTGGGCCACTGAAAAGGTAGGGTGGAAACAAAGTTGATGGTGTTGTAGGATAGTAGTTGAAATATTTAGGAAGAATCCAGACATTTAGAGCTTAAGAAATCTCAAAAATCATTTAGAACACTTTTTCTATGGATGACAGGATTAGGTGAAAATGGTTTTATTAAATTCATACATAATAGTTATATTCAAATAGTTGACAAACTGTCCTGTTTGTCATGCGCGTCCGTGTGACGAGACCACCAAACAGGCTTTGTGTGAGCAACAAGGCTGTTTATTTCACCTGCGTGCAGGCTGGCTGAGTCCGAAAAGAGAGTCAGCAAAGGGAGATGGGGTGGGGCCGTTTTATAGGATTTGGGTAGGTAGTGGAAAATTACAGTCAAAGGGGGTTGTTCTCTTGCAGGCAGGGGCCGGGGGGGGGTCACAAGGTGCTCAGTGGGGGAGCTTCTGAGCCAGGAGAAGGAATTTCACAAGGTTAATCGCTCAGTTAAGGTGGGGCAGGAACAAATCACAATGGTGGAATGTCATCAGTTAAGGCAGGAACAGGCCATTTTCACTTCTTTTGTGATTCTTGCTTCAGGCCATCTGGATGTATACGTGCAGATCACAGGGGATATGATGGCTTGGCTTGGGCTTAGAGGCCTGACACTGTTGACAAAGATTATACCATAGCTGGTGAGGATTCTAAAGTTTAACTTGGCTGGGCGCAGTGGCTCACACCTGTAATCCCAACACTTTCGGAGGCCGAGGCAGGAGAATCACTTGAAGCCAGGAGTTTGAGACCAGCCTGAGCAATACAGTGACATCCCATCTCCACAAGAAAATTAAAAAATTATCCATTTGTGGTGGTTCACGCCTGTAGTCCCAGCTACTCAGGAGGCTGAGGTGGGAGGATCACTTGTGCCCATGAGGTCAAGGTTGCAGTGAGCTATGTTTGCACCACTGCACCGTGGCCTGTGCAACAGAGTGAGACCCTGCCTCAAATAGAAGATAGATAGATAGATAGATAGATGATAGATAGATGATAGATAGATAGATAGATAGATGATAGATAGATAGATAGATAGATGATAGATAGATAGATAGCTAATAGATAAAGTTTAACTTCCATCATGATGGGAGGGACCAGATTTTGCAATTAAGTTAAACTGCTTTAATGATAGGGAAGGAAACCTAGTCTAGTTCTTCAGAGACAACAGGGCCTCATATTTCCATAGGAAAATAATAGGTAATAGATGATTACACTGAGAGGTTATTGCCTGAAAAAAGTGAGGCATCATGAAACCAGTAAAGCAAAGCTAAAGCCAAGAAATGGGCAACAGACAGTTGTAAGCTAGGCAGAAGTTAACCCCAGTGAAACATTTTAGCAGGATGCAGGGTTCAATTTTCTGTGATAGACTCATAGCTGGCATGCCAGGCCCTGTATGGTGACTGAGCAGAGCAAATTGATCAGCAATACTAAGCAGACTATGATGTCAGGTGGCTGTCAGAGCCAATGCAGCAACTAAGCAACTTGGTGGAGACCTCGGAGCATTGAACAGGTGCTCCTTAAACCCCTTAGATCTGAGGTCTACATTAGTGCTAGACACTAGGATAGCTAGGCCTGCACCTAGACATCAAGATTTCCAATAAGAGCGTGGAAGTAGAATATAGGAACCAGACAAGGGCACAGGGGTTTTTCTGATTGTTATGTGCCTCTGTAAAGATCCAAAACTGAAGTGGACAAGTTGCAGACCTTTATTTTGACTCAATATAAGCTATTTTCTTATATATTGGTTCTAAAAATACCTACTAACCTCACTGAGTAGTAAAGTCATAATAATTTTCCATGTAAAAAAAATCACAGGAGTGCAATCTCATGCATGAATTTCATCTCAGGGGGCTCAGGGACACCTGTAGTTTATGTATATATTTCAGCAGAATCCAAGGGCCCCAGGATAAACAACCCTGTTCTAAAATTTAGAGCAGGCTCACATTATCCACGGAGCTAGTGTCAGAGGTAGATGTCCTCTAGCACCATATTTAAGTACAGGCTGAGTGACCTCTGGAAGGAATGGTGGAGAGAATTTCCAAGCATCTGGAGGAGGCACTGGGCTCATTTACCTCCAAAAGACCTTTTAAGCCTGAAATTGTCTATGATTCAAGTAATGTGAAGCATTAAAAACAGACATCTGCCTCTTCAGAACCAACCAGTCACTTTTTACAGCCCAAACTCCTCTTGAGCTTAAAGAGAAAAAGGATAGCATATCTCAGACATCTTAGATGGAACCACATAAATAGGATAGCAAGTATTTCAGTGGAAAAATCAACAGGAGAAAGTAAGTAAGTGACTTAGCAACAGGGAACAAGTTTGAGGGTTGTTTTTCTTGAAAAATAAAAGTAATTTGTAGGATGATTCTTATCACATAAAGTGTGACTGCAATAGTTATCTATTAATATGTAACAAACGATCCTACTACTTCACAGTCTAAAGCAATAAAGATATACCATTTTTTCATGAGTCTGGGATTTTTGGAGTGGCTTAGTTGGGAGGTTCAGGCTCAAAGTCCCTCATGAGCTTGAAGTCAGGTGGTCCATCAGGGCTTTAGTCTCGAAAGGTTCTATGTGGCTGGAAGATCTGCTGGCAAGATGGCTCAGCCACATGGCTACTGGCCTGCCTTCTCAGTTACTCATCACATGGATCTCTCCACAGGGCTGCTTGAGTATCCTTACAACATGGTGCTGGCTTTCTCCCAAGTGAGTTAGCCAAAAGAATGCAGGAAGGAAACTCAAATGTCTCTTATGACCTACGCTTCAATGTCACATGCCATCATTACTTCAGTATCCTATTGCTTATACAAGTCAGCCCAGTCATTAGGGGCCATCTTGGAGACTGGATACCATACTGATATTATAGCTAAGGGGGAAAGGATTTCAGCTCACTTTTAGGCTATGGCAGTGACTTTGAAAATAAGTACACAAAGCAATTGTATATTTTGAAAGACAATAAAGCCTATGCCATTCAGAGTCTTCACACATAAAGCATATTGGCCAAAGAACTTTGGAGAATGTCACCAATAAAAAACCACATGCAGCATTAACTTGACTTTGGACTTTGCTAGCTCGGATGCTTATATACGTATCATTTCTAACTTAGAACTGGCTTTTCAAAGTATGAAAGTCAAACTTGGTGTTATCCAACTAGGATTTGAAAAGTAAGTTATTGTGTAAGTTTTAAAATCTTTACATTACATGTCATCAAGAAAATTCGAAACGGATTAAGCCAGTGTTTTCTAATAGAACTACATCCAGGGCCACAGATGCAAGCCGATCATGTAATTTCATGTTTTCTTGGAGAAATGGGTGAAAGTAATTTTAATAGCATAGTTATTGACCCAAAGCTATGGCTTGAATGTGTCCCCTTGGAAATTCAGGTGTTGAAACTAAATGACCAATATGATAGTGCTAGGAGGTAGAGTTATATAAAAAGCTTCACCCAGCACTCAGCTAACTTGCTCTTCCACCTACTGCCCTGTGAAGATACAGTGTTCCTCCCCTCCTGGGGTTGCAGCAAAAGATGTCAACTTGGAAGCAGAGAGTAGCCCTCACCAGATAAGCAAACCTGTGATGCCTTGATCTCGAACTTTCCAGCTACCAGAACTGTAAAAAAATTCATTTCTGTTCTTTGTAAACTACCCAGTCTCAATATTTTATTATAAGAATGCAAATTGACAAATACACCCGCTATGTCTAAATTCAACATTACAATTTCAACATGAGGTCAATATAAAAATGTTCGTTGTACTAAGTTTGAAATCCAGTGCGTATTTTATATTTATGGCACATCTCAGTTGGAGGAGCCATATTTCAAATGTCCAATATGCACATGAGATTAGTGGCTACTGTACTGGATAACAAAGGTAATTTACTGGGTTCATTGGGAAAAAAAATCCACTGGGCTAGACCTGATCAAGAAACTTGCTCAAGTCAAGTAACCAAGGACACATTGCTGTCTCACTGCTGTCTTCTCCAGGCCTGACTCAAACCACAGGCTCCAACAGGCAGCTCCTCAGTAGATGGGGCTCTACATTGTCATCACTGAATAGTTAATGTCTAGTACCAGCCTCAAGTCCTCATCCTGGTCATGGAAGAAATGAGCATCTCTTGTAGCTAATGGCTGGTAGATGCACTGTGATGTTCATATTCTCCCAGTGCCCTGAATTGGGTAACCTGACCATTCCAAGACTGGTCATTGTGCTTAGTATCACAAGATCTCTTGATCATACAAGGCAATTAAAATCTCCTAGAATACAGCAGTGGCTCAAGATTCCCATACCACATTCTTAAGCAAGGGAGAGTAATTAATTGCACACAGAAAATCAGGGTACTTTTAGCAAGAGATGAAGAGGGGAGCAGATGAAAACAGACAAAAGCAAACACATGTCCACAACCCACTTGTCCATAATGAAGTGTATAGGCAGATGTCTTGAATTCCATCTTTGATTTCCCAACCACAAAAGGAGAGGCAAATCAAAGGCCATGACTAGCTCTGGATCTTCATAACTCACGGCTGGGGTTCATCCAATTATTTGTAGTTTCAATCATCTGTGACCCACTTGTAATTCACTAATGCTGTGCCAGTGGCCAACTTGAATTTCTACAGACAGCAGTAGCACCTTGAATTAACAGAATAATTGAAAATGGACACACTACTATGTGACAAGAAAATAATTTTAAATGGAATGTATAATGTATGTTCGTCCACGAAAGCATTACTCAGACTTTTGTATTAAGTTTGAAATGCTTACTATAACCTTAAAACGGTTTCTGTTTTTAAGACAGAATACAAATTCATTTTTTTCCTGATGTTTGAGTTAAATAATCTTTTTAGGGAGTATTAAATCAATATTATTAGATTTGATAGATCTAACAAAATTATTTGAGTAAAATTTTCAGTTCTGCACAAGGGCAAATCAAGTAAAATAATTCCGTCCTCAAAATAGTTTGTACTACATGTTTTACTATAATTGAACCATTAAAAAAAATATCTACTCATATGGGCAAGAACACAGAAGGGACATTTTTAAAAAATTAAAGAAGGAAGATGCTAAGGTTGAAACATTTGGGGTGTTATTTTTTCCTCAGAAGGCTTATGTGGATGTATAACAGCATTTGTGCACGTTCTAAAATAAATTGTTTCTAAAATGAATGACTCACAACATATTTTAGCAGCCTGCACAGAGCGTTTGAGACTGAAAAGGAAGGTGTTTACACAGAGATAGGGAGGAGAAAGACTGTTTTCCTCCACTGTCTTACCATATCAAGTGAGTCCTTACCCAGAACTTTCTCAGGAAACAGAGTAAACTCATCCAAAGATGTCTGCAGCAAGGAATAGCACAGAAACATCAACCATATGGGAGAATTGAGGGTCTTCTAATCCAAAGGAAATAGGAGGTCTTACTCGTATACAAGTGATTGTTATTTGAGCTTTAAATTGGTAGCTGAAATGTTCTTCATCTCTTAAATATATTCTAAGTTCCCAAATTCTTTTTCCTAAAGCAACTTTTCTCTAAAAGAGATTAAAAAAAATCATCTTTCTATTTCAGCAACAGGACTAGATTCTCATACTGCTAGTAATTCAACCAAAACTTTCCCAAGCAGAGCCAAAATAGCTCCCATAAAATTTCTAAAGATGAGAATCAGCCCCAGATGGTCCAGACTGAAATGTTAAATATGATGCTAATACTATGGTCAAGTGAAATGACATATTTGCATTTTTCTGAATCTATCTAAAATTAGTCTTTTAGAGAGGTCCATCTGCGTCAAAATATCTTTTCCATGGCCCTTCTTGTACATGATGTTTCCACCCCAAGTCAAGCAACTGGGTAAAGAAGTTGTATCTTTAGAAGGCCTGTGTTAAATAACAAACATATCTGTGGAGTAGATGTCACAGTAACCAAAAAGGGCCCAGCACTACATCCACATGAAGTGTTTACTGGATGGGCAAGAGGTACTGAGAGAACAGCGTTTGCATAGTCTATTTAGGTAGACTTGGAAAGAAAAGAAAAGGGACAGACCTCTCCACTTTTCATGAGTCCTGATTTTCTGGTGCTAAAATAGCAGGTAAGTTATATGTCTGCTTCCTTCTCAGTCTACTCTGGGTTTGTTCTTGATAATGAGCAGCCCTCTGTTTTTCTAAAGCCTAGTCAGGCCAGCGGGGTATTTGTCTTTTACTTGAGTCATAAGCTTTGCACCCTGTGTATCTGAGTTTCCAGGTATCTTCTCATATCATCTTCTTTGCATCAGAACAATCTTTCTACAAGTCTTTCTCAAATCTCAGTTTTTCTTACTGTATGTCTGAATTTTGGCCTTCTAAACAAAGATTCCATGCTCACATTCCAAGGTTGCTAATCTAATTGCCCAAGACATAGACAAAACCCTCCCTGTTCTTCTTCAACTTAGAAATGGAAGGATGACTGTGGATCCAAGTCTCTTTATTTTTTCCCTTCTCTTGGTGAATTTCAAACAATAAGATGTTTTGCTGGCTGCAGAGGCAGAGGAGAGAGTGGAAATAAAATGAGTCTACTGTGCTCCAAGAGGTGACCTCTGGACATGAGTTCTGACCCAGGACAGACCTGGTGACTTCAGCAACATCCTTCTTTCCCAGGCACAATGCACAGCAGATGGCCTCCTAAATGAAGTGCCATGCTAATAATTCTCCTCTCACCTTGGTTCATAATAGGGAAATGGATTTTTGACCCATTAACATCTTACCCCCGTTCATTTTGTGCTCTTTATTCACAAAATCAGCATCCCATGTCTGCAGTGATTAAAAGACCAAACAGAAGTACTTCACATGGTTACAGGCAGCCTAGCTAGCCTTAATAAGCTACTCCTGCAAAATGGAAATGAAGAAATCTATTATGGGAATTAGAAACACATCACAATTCTGTGTGGCAAAACAGAGGTTTAATATTGAAAAATGTAAGAATCCAATAATATATAGCAGGTGTGATGCATGGTCTATCTGTCCCTGTCCTCTTTATCTGCATATCAGGCCACACTGCTGCAAAATTTAGACTGTACACACCAGAACATGTGCATCTGATTGGATTTGGGTTTGTTGCAGGACAGAATTGGAGCAGTCACTCCTGTGGGTCAGTTTTTATTAATTACAGTGAACCTCCCTTCTCCTAGTCTAACGTGGCCCTTTGCAGTTGTCAGTCAATGTAAAGCCTTTCTTCTGCCTGTAAATAGGATATGATGGAAAGACTGAGCTCACACCTAAGTGAAAAAGGATGGATAAAAGGCAGGAGACTGGCCTTTTACTGTTGCCACTCCACGTGCCAACCCTTTTACTTCAGGAACACTCTCAAAACGAGTTACAGATTTAGATTTCTCCTATTTTCAGTGTGTACTATTAAGCTAGGGAGAAAAGATCCAGAAGAGGAAAGATGACTTAATGGAAATTAATATGTTGAGTCCAGAGTTTTGTACCATATAAATATCTAACTATTAAAAAGAGGTAACAGCAAAAAAAAAAAAAAAAGAACAGAAATAAAATTAGAATTTAGTCACATTGCAAGCAAATAAATGTAGAGTCATCATGACTTCTAAAACTATTATAATTATCCAAGTCTAGCTGACACAAAATTCTGAACACTAAATAATTTTTCTCGATGCTACCAACTCCTCTCTTCTTTGGGTTAAGAGCAACACAACATGGTCAATTCAAACACAGCGGTGTCTCATAAAAAGTTTTTTTTTTTTTTTTTCCCAAAGGCTCAGCGTCACTAATCATCAGAGAAGTGCAAATTAAAACTACAATGAAATACCATCTTACACCAGTCAGAATGGCTATTATTAAAAAGTAAAGAAACAGCAGATGTTGGTGTGGGTGCAGAGAAAAGGGAACACTTATACACTATTGGTGGGAATGTAAATTAATACAACCTCTATGGAAAATAGTATGGAGATTTCTCAAACAGCTAACAATAAAACTACCATTTGACCCAGCAATCCCACTACTGGGTATCTACCCAAAATAAATCATTATATAAAAAGACATCTGCACTCATATGTTTATTGCAGCACTATTCACAATAGCAAAGTCACAGAATCAACCTACCTGCCTTTTAACAGATGATTGGATAAAGAAAATGTAGTACATAGACACCTTGGAATACTGCTCAGCCATAAAATGAATGGAGTTATATATTTTGCAGCAACAGGGATGGAACTGGAGGCCATTTTCCCAAGTGAAATGACTCAAAAAGTCAAATGCTGCACGTTCTCACAAGTGGGAGCTAAATAATGGTGCACATGGACATAAAAAATGAAATAATAGACGTTGGAGACTCCAAAGGGAGGGTAGGAAAGGGGTTAAGGGATGAAATTCTACCTATTTGGTACAATTTACACTATTTGGATGATGGTTACAGTAAAAGCCCAGACTTTACCACTACACAATATATCAATGTAACAAAATTGCACTTGTACCCTCAAATCTGCAAAAATGAAAATAAATATTTAAAAATAAAAAATTTTATATAGTGAATTCGTCTAACAGCTTTATCAAGATGTAACTTATATACCATCAAATTCAGCCCTTTGAAGAGTACATTTCAATGTTTTTTCAGTATATTTAGAGTTGTGCAACCGTCACCATAATCTACTTTTAAAGTATTTTCATCACTCCAAAAAGAAACCCTGCACCCTTTATTACTCACACCCTATTCTTTCTCCCTCCAGCCCCTGGCAAACACTCATCTACTCTCTGCCTTCATGCATTTGCTTATTCTGGACATTTTGCATAAATCGGATCCTACAGGATGTGGTTTTATGTGACTGGCTTCTTTCGCTCAGGATCATGCTTTGGTTTCATCCATGTTGTAGGAGGTGCCAGTACTTTTTTCCTTTTTTATAAATTGCTGGATAGAATTTTTCTGTTATCAATGTGTTGATAACACATTGATATCAGCTCCCCATGCACCCCTTAATATATTTTCAGATAAACAAGGGAATCCCTTGAAGCTCTGCTCCTTTAACGTGAGCACCACGTTAAGCTTCCCCAGCAGAGGGTGCTGGAGAGATAGTGCAAAAGAAAGGCTGCAATTTTCGGCTCAGGGGGCGAAATCGGAAGTGCGCTTATGATGACATCTGGTGGCACCTCTTCCAGCCATAGGCCCAGGTTGCAGCCTTTCAGCAACTCTGACACCTAAGCCTGGCAATATTATTTCCCCAGCTTTCTCAGCTGAGAAACCAGAGTTCCCTTCCGAGTCTGACACATCAAGCTGTTGTCCTTCTTCAAACTTCCCACATGGCTGTGTCCCTTTGAACCTTCTGTCCACTCCAATGCACAGACTCCCTAATACAGTGGTTGGCGATCACCTGCCCTCCCACCTACACTCTAGAATGTGGCCCACAGTTTGCCCAGCAACTCAAGACCAACTCTGGCCTGGCCAAATCTCCAAACATCTCCACTGTTTTTTTTTGTTTTTTTGTTTTTTTTTTTTGAGACGGAGTCTCGCTCTGTCACCCAGGCTGGAGTGCAGTGGCGCAGTCTCCGCTCACTGCAAGCTCCACCTCCCGGATTCATGCCATTCTCCTGCCTCAGCCTCCTGAGCAGCTGGGACTACAGGCGTCTGCCACCATGCCCTGCTAATTTTTTGTATTTTTTGGTAGAGATGGGGTTTCACTGTGTTAGCCAGGATGGTCTTGATCTCCTGACCTCGTGATTCGCCCACCTCGGCCTCCCAAAGTGCTAGGATTACAAGTGTAAGCCACTGCGCCTGGCCAAACATCTCCACTCTTAGGTGGCAGTGCCATATACCTTTCCCAGGAAAGTCTAAACCCTTTCCTAGTGTGTCTCTCCCTGAGCTCTAAAATACCAAACAGAGTTGAGTCTCTGCGTGTCTTATAGTTACTCTTTCATAACTCTTCATAATTCTTCACATTAAACTCTCCCTATTTAATCCCACTGCATGGTTTGTCTCTTGCCTGGACTCAAACTTCCACAGTATTTCATTGTATAGGTATATACCACATATTGTTCATCCATGCGTCAACTGATGGTCATTTGGGTTGTTTCCATTTGTTTGGCTCTTAGCAATAATGCTGCTGTGAACATTTATGTGCAAGTCACATGTTTTATTTCTCCAGGGTAGCTACGTAGGAGTTGAATTGCTGGAGCACATGGTACATTTGTCTTTAACTTTGTAAGAAACTGCCAAACTATTTTCCAAAGTGGCTGCACCATTTGTCCTTCCCATTAGCAATGTGTGAAGGTTCCAATTTGTCTACATCCACATCAACACTTATTATGTTCTATCTTTTATGATTATAGCCATTCTAGTATATTTTATACTACAAATTCAAGTTATTGAAGCCAAAAATGAAGGTTGAGTTAAAAAAAAAAAAAAATCAGAATTGTGTCCAGTACTCAAGAAAAAATAGGAAAGTGATGTCTATTATTTTGTTCTTGTTCTTATCAAAAGTTAAGGGACCAATTCTTTCTGGGCTGCAATCGTGGTAACGTGTTCTTTCTTGGATGCTGTGACAGCAGGGTAAATGAAAGGAAACTCACAGTTTTTGGAACAAAAGCCATAGAACATTTCATTTCAAGACAAAGTTAATACAAACTTCAATAAAATAATGTGAAGAAAATGTTAAGCCAAAAAGACAATTTGATTTTGTGAGTTTTTATATGTAGGTAATTTTCTCTTTATTTTTTTTCTGGTAGAAACTTTAAAACTAACTCAACAGTTGGTCCAAAAACAACATTTAACCATTATTTTCTAGGCTACACATTTGGGTCCAGTACAACTCCACGAAATGGAGAAATGCTCTGTTTCCGTTTGGAATTCAGAGAATCTTTCTGGCTGTGGTACAGATTTCCTGTGTTTTGCTCCAGGATGGTTGAAATTTGGGCAGCTCAATCAGGTTCAAATTATGTTAGAATAGCATTTGCATTCTAGTTACAAAGCAAGGCTTTGAATTCCCACCCACACTTTCTTGGCTTGAATCACCATCCTCATCAGTCTAAAGAAATTGAAATCTTTTAAACAAGACAGGATGAAAGAAAAGTTGGGCTGAAAAAGAAAAACTTAGAAACTTTCCTGATTAAGTTAGCTCTTCCTACAGTGTTCAGATCACAAGCCACCTCCTGGCACCTCGTTTGAGATTCCACTGAGTAAAGTACAGACCTTCAAGGTGATTAGAATGAGTTAGCAAACATCACGGATTTAAAAAAAACACTTTGGAAGCTGTTTGTTAAATCTTGCAGAATTTTTAGCTGGTTTAAATATCAGACACCAAGTCCAGATATGAAGACATATGAGGTGTTGTGGTGGTGGAAACTACACAAACCACTGATATCTCCTGTTCCATGAAGAGCCACGTTAGTCTGTGATATTAAAGTATGATGTCAATTCTTTGAGCCTTTTGGGCTTCAATATGTATATTTAACAATACAGGGGCTTCAGCATAGGGTACACTACCTTATGAATGTATGGGACTTTGGTTTTATGACACATAAAAAAGACAGTGCATATATAACTGGTTAGTCCAGTATATGTACATTTTAAATAATTATGATTCTAACAGTATGGTCTCCGCTGTTTGAATATATTGTTTAAGCAAAAATAGTCCTTGGAAAGGTTGCAACGTGATAGAGGAAGAGACACAGGAACTCTATTTTGGAGACAAATTTCTATTCAGGGAAGAACTTTTATAGATACTCACTGAAGAGTATCTAAAAGCATCATGCTTGCACCTATTTATCTGTTTTTTTTTTCCCCAGATCTCCATTGCCAAATGATGTCATCAACCAATCTTTGTATAAACAGAAAATGATAGAGACCTATAATTTCTATATTTTGTCTTTTGATTCCAACAGCATTATTATTTTAGGAGAGAGGTCTAGATGAATAGCTCTAAAATGACACCAACAGAAGGGCAGTGAAGAAGGCATTCTCAGAGGCTGCACATTTCTGGAAGACAGCATGACAATATGTCTCAAGTGCAAACAAATATTTGGTTTGGACTTAGCGATTCTATTTCAAAGAATTTGGCCCTACACAATAAAAAAAAAAAAAGCCAAGATTTAAATGCAGATATTACCTACATAAAAATTTATAACTAAAAAAAGCCAAGCAAAATATCTAACATCATAGAACTCATTAACTAAATTATAGAAATGACTTTATTGTGTAAAGAAAAATTATTCAATTCTACAAAATTTAAAGTACTTGGGGGAAAAGGCATTGAAATGACATACCCAAAGTTCACCTCAAATGTAACCAGTCTAGAGGACATGATTGCAGACTTTTGATATATGGATACCAGGATATGCAGATAGACAGAGATTCAGATAGAAATGTTTTAAGGACCATGTGTTTAAAGTAAGAACTAGTAAATGTATTTTTCTTAAATTTAGCTATAGAAAAAAAAACAGAAGTGATACCAAAGGGATTGCTGATCTTCAAATATTTGAGGCTGGAGTGTCTAGGAATACAGTAGGACATGAATCCTTAAAAAGTGAGATAGGGTCAACTGCATAAGTAATGTGTTGCAAATTCACTTTACATATATAGCATTTTAACTATACTATTTGGTAAAAACCAAGAGTAGCTGATAAAATGCAGTCTGTTCCTGGATTAAAATAGAAACTCTGTTGTCTTTCTATCTGCACTTCTGACACTTTTCGATATTCTCATTTGTTATGCTCTCAAGCCATCTCAACCTAACTTGTCCTTCCCTCACTCCTCTGGGAAAGAGGAGAAATTAGGGCATCCTCAAACTATACCTCCTAGACTAGAGGAATCGTACAATACTAAGGCTAATTTTCCCAGTTAGAAAAAGTGAACAAAAACTGAATGACTGGCTGCCTGCCAGCCAAAGAGGGAAACGTCCAAAGCCTAAGAATGAACCAGGCCAGGCGCAGTGGCTCACGCTTGTAATTCCAGAACTTTGGGAGGCTGAGGCAGGCAGATCACTTGAGGCCAGGAGTTTGAGACCAGCCTGGGCAATATGGTGAAACCTCATCTCTATAAATAAATAAATACATAAATACATAAATAAGCTCCTAGTTCAACTCCTGAACCAGATAAAGAATAAATGACAGGCCGAGCACGGTGGCTCATGCCTGTAATCCCAGCACTTTGGAAGGCCAAGGAGGGTGGATCACTTGAGGTCAGGAGTTCAAGACCAGCCTGGCCAACATGGTGAAACCCCGTCTCTAGTAAAAATACAAAAATTAGCTGGATGTGGTGGGAAACACTTGTAATACCAGCTATTTGGGAGGCTGAGGCACGAGAATCGCTTGAACCCCAGAGGTGGAGGTTGCAGTGAGCCGAGATCCCACCACTGCACTCCAGCCTGGGTGACAGGGTGAGACTCCATCTCAAAAAATATTAATAATTATAAAATAAAAATTAAAAAAGAATGAACCAGCCTGGAGCCATTCCTGAAGGGCTATTTATGGCATTAAAACAAACAACTACAAAAAGTTGATATGAATCGTATGATACATGATTACCAGGATATGCAGGTTATATTATAGCCCTGAAATCAAGATCAGTAACTGTAACCTGAAACAGGGATCCACGACTTATTAATTCCGGTGAGTCACTCATGTTCACTCATATTTATTGATGAATTCAATATTTATTCATAACTAATAATTATGAAAATATTTGGTGAATAAGACTCTTCTTCACCAAGAAAATTGTATCCTGGAATAGAAATGTTAGAAACTTTTTTATACTGAAAACAATTTTTTAAGTATTTCTTTTGGTACTTAGCTCCACATTTAAAAAAATTTTTTTCTTTTCTTCTTTTTTAAAAAATAGACAAATAATTATACCTATTCATTGGGTATACAGTGATGTATGCCAAGAAGTGAATTTCCAAATTCTTAAGAAGAACAACAACGGAAAAGACAAAGTGAGAATCCTATCCCCAAAGTAACTCCTTAGAAGTTTTCCAAAGAAGTGAACTATGTATATGAAAATTTGAAATTAGCACAGGTAATTCTTCTTCAGTATATCCATCTATACATAATAAAACTAAAGAAGATAAAGCTGTTTTTGTTCCTTGGGACAGTCTAAGAATAAATAAATGATAAAACATTTTTAAAAAGGAAGAAAAAGGTGAGCCACGATTTTTGTTTTTGAAATAAAATTTATTATTTTGTTACAATAAAAAGTTGGACTTCCATTTCCCCTCAAAATATAATGTTTTAAACATGTCTTCTGCAGTTAAATACTGAAATACCAGTATTCTCAGTTGACTCTGTTATTGCAATCGTTAAATGTCACCATTGGCATGTGGGCCTGTGGAATGGTGATGTGAATAACATGACACTTCCTTTCCTTCATTTCCCTACAATACAGTATTGTGAAGCAAACTTTAGTGGAAGTTGAAGAATATCTAGAGCTAATTTTAGTGACCAAAAAATAAACCTTCCCCACAACTGAATGTCAAATATTACTGTCCAGGGGAAATGAAAAAAAAAAAAATTCACATGGCATCAGCACTTAATATATTCCAGTTGTAGCCATGTGCAGTGATCCGGAAGACTACTCACTTTTTTCTTGGAATTGGGGGCAGAGAGAGACAAAGGTACAGTTAATGTAAAAACAAAAGCTGGAAACCAGTGAGAGAAAGAGAAAGAGACAGAGTAACAGTTCTCAGCCCTCTACCCACCCAACCATCAACTCAAAGTCAAGACAACATTACCTCCAACTTGCCAAACTTGCTTCCACCTCCAAATTGGACCATTATTTCTCTAGGAGTGAAATTCATGTAACATAAGGTTTTGAAACTTTGCCTTTTCTAAAATCTGAGTTATGGTCATTCAGGTATTAGCAGAAGGGGCTTGGTAACCCTACTCTTGAGAACAGTTCAGAAACATGACATTCATCATCTTTCTGCCATGGTGGCAAAGCTCCATGACCCTGTGCTTTCCAATATGGTAGTCCTAGCCTTACATGGATATGAGCACTTGAAATGTGCTGAGACAGAGGAACTGAATTTCTCATTTTATTGATTTCTAACTAGTTTGAATTTAAGCTGCTGCATGTGGCAAGTGGCTACTGTATGTATTGAGCAGAAGAATTCCAGTTGAAATAAATAAATACTCTATGGTTAAGTCCCTTCCAGGTCGCCTTGTCACTGTGAGGTGAAGTTTTATCTCCTCAATCTTTTTGGTCTTTAACCAGATAATTATTAGAAAACTTAATATCAGGCCGGGCGCGGTGGCTCACGCTTGTAATCCCAGCACTTTGGGAGGCCGAGGCAGGCGGATCACGAGGTCAGGAGATCGAGACCACGGTGAAACCCCGCCTCTACTAAAAAAATACAAAAAATTAGCCGGGCGTGGTGGCAGGCGCCTGTGGTCCCAGCTACTCGGAGAGGCTGAGGCAGGAGAATGGCGTGAACCCGGGAGGCGGAGCTTGCAGTGAGCCGAGATTGTGCCACTGCACTCCAGCCTGGGCGACAGAGCGAGACTCCGTCTCAAAAAAAATAAATAAATAAATAAATAAATAAAAATAAAAAAATTAAAAAAAACTTAATATCAAGTGCACGCACACACACACACGCACACACACACATACACACACACAAACACGTGCATCCTTTCAAAGATTAACAACAAGCTAATGCAATCTAAATCATGGTCGAAAAGAGAAATTGTTCCCTAAGTGGAGCATAACCCCCTAAGAAAGCATTGCCAATTTCTTTTTAAGCTCTTCTTTTGTTTCCATGCCAAGCCTCCCCCTCTACCAATGCTTAAGGAACCAACCTATCCCTGTGCATTTTCAAATTACTGACCCACATTTTGCTCCAATAGACATTAAACTTGCTAAAACTTTGCATTTACTCACCTTCTTTATTTTATGCCAAATTACACTCTTAAACTAAGCAAGCCTTATAAGCCTTTACTGTTCACCTCTAGTCAGAGCAGGATTCCAGGGAGTTTAGACATTTGTTCAGTCACAAAGACACTTTTAGAAGAAAATATTTTGATTATATAAAAACTAACTCATTAGCTATTGCTCAATGGCATTGGAAATATTTTAAAGTAGAATAAAGTGAAACTAAAGGCCTCAAGTACAAAAAGAAATAAAATTAAGATCTTTTTCTTCCTCTGTACAAGGGCCAAATTTTCATTTTCTTGGCAATTAGGATATTTTGTCAAAATATAATAGAACTCTTTTGAGTTGTATGCATATTAATGTATAATAAAAGCAAACACCATAAATATATATCAGATTTAAAAGAAAAAATACTCAACACAGATTCTTAAAACTATAGAGTAGATAAGGGGTAAGCAATTTATTTTTTCTTAACGGTCAAAAGTAATGTTTTAGGCTTTGCATACTGTATGTTCTTTGTCACAGCTACTCTGCCCTTTTAACACAAAAGTAGCCATAGACGGTACATAAACAAATGAGCATGACTGTGTTCCAATAAAACTTTACTTACAAAAACTAACCAGTGGGCCTCAATTTGGCCTGAAGGGGTTGGTGCTGTAGTTTGCTGAGCAATGAGGTAGATAAAAAATATGAACCTATACTTTTGGTAAATACTGACTGCACAGCAACTAGAAAAATAAACATATAGATATCTCATTAATCAAGTTGAAAACCCATTACTGTGAACAATGGTGTATTAATTCGTTCTCACACTGCCATAAAGAACTGCTTGAAACTGGGTAATTTATAAAGGAAAGAGGTTTAATTGACTCACAGTTCTGCGTGACTGGGAAGGCCTCAGAAAACTTATAATCATGGCAGAAGGGGAAGCAAACATGTCCTTCTTAATTTAATGCTGGCAGGAGAGAAGTGCTAGCAGGGGAAATGCAAGACACTTATAAAACCATCAGATCTTGTGAGAACTCACTATCATGAGAACAGCATGGGGGAACCACCCCCATAATCCAATCACTTTCCCCTGGGACCCTCCCATGACACCTGGGGATTATGGGAACTACAATTCAAGATGAGATTTGGGTGGGGACACAGTCAAACCATATCAAATGGGAAAAATGAAAGATTTTAAAGGAAATAAGCAACATTTTTTGAACTCTGTTCTTGTCAGGAAACAGTAACTATGCCAAGGTGGAACTGAAGAACTAAGAAAGGAATCAAGACAGACTCTAGTAGTTTGCAGGACATTCAGCACCACATCAGGACAAGACAACAGCTGGCTTTGCAATATGACACCTTATTGCAAAGGTGCACCTTAACATCCAGAACCCTCCAATTATCTTAATAGCCCACAAAATGCTGTGTCTAGCTCCCTCACTTATAAATGATGAGTGTCATTTATATAAATGTGACACATATATATCCTCAAAGGCCACTTTTACAAATATGATGAGATGAATTTGGGGCACATCTAAAACAGACCAAATCGTATACTGGGAGTCTTTGCTCCCATCACTTTGCCTCAGACTGTCAGTCCTGCCACAGCCTCATCCTATCCCCATCACAGTAGGTGGAAGAGATTCTCAGACATCACATCATTTCATCTGTAAATATTTCCACCGGAGTCACTCTAAGATAAGGATCAAAACAACAACAACACCTGTTTATTTAGGGACACCGTTGTATGTCTAGGCATTTGACTAAAATCTATCCTTTTACCCCATGCATTAAAATAATTAGAGAACATTTTCGTTGGATGGAAGTTAAAGTGGTATAAAGGAAGAAAACAGATTGCTTCCTTTGAAGAACATTTTCATCATGAAAATAAATGTGATTTTCTGTTACATCTCTTATTATTAGGTTAGATTTGTTGGGAGAAAAGCTGATGCAGGGCTTGCATGTCTGACATAATGTAAAAGAGTCTTGGAAGATGTCCGGGGTCCAGGGCCTAAAACCCCTCATGGCCTTTGGAACACCAGGCTCTGTGCCAAAGGGTTGAAGGCTGCCCTGCCACACCATAATCTAAGCCCAGGGCATAAAACTCCTCATGGCTTGGACGGAATCCAGGGCTCAGGGCATAAAGCCCCTCGTGGCCTCTGGAATGTGTCTAGACTTGCTGGCTCCTTGCTTCTAGCACTCCCAGGCTCATAAAACAATTGTATCTTAAACTAGAACATGTTCCCCATTATCTCAAGTAGCAGAACATGTTCCATATGCTTCAACGGAAATGCCAAACCATCACAGCTATAGATCATGTGCTTGATGCACCACTTCCTTTTAACCCCCACATCCTCACCACCTGCTTCTTTGTTTGTTTGGTTTTGTTTTTTTGTTTGTTTGTTTTTTGTTTTTTTTTTTGACACAGAGTCTCGCTCTTTTTGCCCAGGCTGGACTGCAGTGGCAAGATCTCTGCTCACTGCAAGCTCCGCCTCCCAGGTTGACGCCATTCTCCTGCCTCAGCCTCCCAAGTAGCTGGGACTACAGGCGCCCGCCACCGCATGCAGCTAATTTTTTGTATTTTTTTAGTAGAGACGGGGTTTCACCGTGTTAGCCAAGATGGTCTTGATCTCCTGACCTCGTGATCCACCCGCCTTGGCCTCCCAAAGTGCTGGGATTACAGGCATGAGCCACCACACCTGGCTTCTTTGATTACCAATAAGTAGTGTGGGCTCCCAGAGCTCAGGGCCTTCACAGCTTCCATACTAGCATTGGCCCCCTAGACCCACTTTATGCACTCTTAAACTTGTTTTTTCTCATTCCTTTGACTCTGCCGGACTTCATAGCCCCCACGGCCTGGTGTTGGGTCTGGCCGCCCCGACAGGATTTTATATGATCAGGGAGCAGTAGTGGTTGCCATAGCATGAAGAAACCTGTGGCAAAGTTCCCTAACTCTTAGAAAGTGCAGCATGGGCTGGGTGTGGTGGCTTATGTCTGTAATCTCAACATTTTGGGGGGCCAAGGTGGGCGGATTGCCTGAGGTCAGGAGATCGAGATCAGCCTGGCCAATATAGCGAAACCCCATCTCTACTAAAAATACAAGAATTAGCTGGGTGTGGTGGTGCACACCTGTAGTCTCAGATACTCAGGAGGCTGAGGCAGAAGAATTGCTTGAACCCCGGAGGCGGAGGTTGCAGTGAGCGGAGATCATGCCAATGCACTCCAGCCTGGGTGAAAGAGCGAGACTCTGTCTCAAAAAAAAAAAAAAAAGAAAAAAGATAAAAAGAAAGTGCAGCATGTGTTCAATGAAAAAGCATTATGACTCATCTTCCTACACTCTCTCAGGAATTTTGAGCTGATCCAAATTACAGAGGAGAAGAAAATAACCTGTGAATGCAATCTGATGAAGCATTGCCGCATCCTGCATTCAACAAATAAAAATAATCTTGTCGTACCTTTGCATCTTCAGAAAAACATGGCAAGCAACTTCAAAAAAATGGGCTTGAGTTCAAGCCACATGAATTATTACAGATATCAGAAAACAAAACAATTAAAAATAAAGTATACTTACATTGCCCCATTTATGTGTGATTAGCCACTCATTCATAAGACGGTGCAATCAATACTAATTTTTTCAGACAGGAGGGTAAAGTTTCTAACAGGATTGCAGTAAAATATGTTAACTTTTCTAGAAGTAGAGCTTTAGTCATCTGCACTGGGCTCACCTTGGTGTCAATGTGTTAGTCTGTTGTCTTCACTGAGAACTGTGCTGAGATCATCAGCAAAGCATGCATAGCATTTCTAGGACTAGGGTAATTGGCCAGAACAAATTGAATGGGGAAAAAAACTGAAAATACGGATACCAACCCTATAAATCTTATAAAATTAAGCAGGGAAGGAGGGAAGAGGAGAAATGAAAATAAACCAAGCTTGCAGCTCACTCAGCATTAATGACTAGGTCAGCCTGCTCTCCAACACCCTTCCTTATAGGTGTTTGCTGCCTATGGCCCGCGGATCACATATACCCTTTAAGACATTATAGCTCCCCTTGACTGCTCTATAGGTAACATCTTAAGTATTGTGAAGTGTTACATTTTGCATTTGAGATACTCTTTCAGGTCTTGAGTACCAATGAAACCACTGACATCAGCTAGTCTAAAGAACCCCACGTGGAGCCCACTCACCAAGGAATGCAGCTTCCACACTCCCATGATTTAATTCCTCTTGATCAATCAACAATCCCAATTTTCCAGCCCCTTACCCTCCAAGATCTCCTTAAAACTCCAGTCAAGAAGTCCTCAGGGAGATGGAATTGAGGGTCCCTCTCATCATTTGTCATCCTTACTCAGCTGCCCCGTAATAATTGAACTCTCTCTGCTGCAAACCCTGTTGTCTTGGTGGATTGGTCTGTTACTAGGCAGTAGGCATATGGACCTATTGGTCCTGTAACAACACAAAATAAGAAATAATGCAAAATATCCAAGATGCTTTAAAAAAAAAAAAAAACTATTGGTAAAATAGGTTAAAAAACTTTTTTTGAAAGGTAAGGATTATTTTGGGTGTGTGTGGTGTTTTTTCTTTACTTTGGGTGGAGTTTCTCATCTTTGTCACTACAGAATTTGGGGGGCCAGATGACTCTTTTGTATGAGGGCCTGCCCTGTACATTGTATGGGGTTTTGCAGCATCCCCACTCTCTATCCACTGGATGCCAGCAGCACCCTTATCCCCCAGTGGTGGCAACTGAAATTGCTTCTAGACATGTTATAGAAATGAGGGAGGAGACCTAACTCATAATCTCACCCTGGTTGAGAGCCATCACTTTAGGAGACCAAAAGGAATGGAAATGTGCATTTGTGTGCACATGTGTGCGTGTGTGTGTGTGTGTGTGTGTGTGTGTGTTTCAGAAGAGATTATCTCAAGCATACCTTACATTTAGATATCATAACTTTACCTCATATGCATAGCCTTAAGATAAGTTTCAACCAAGAGGATTCTTATTTTTAGTCATTAGTTAGAAAAGTCATATTAATAACTAGTTTGTGTAATGTTAACCAAAAAATTAAGTGTCATAAATCAAGGGGTGGTGATAAGTTTTCTAATAAAGCAGGCTATGCGGTTTGGTGGTGCACCTGTAGTCTCAGCTACTGAGGAAGCTGAGGCAGGAGGATAGCTTCAGCCAAGGAGTTCAAGGCTGCAGTAAGCTGTGATTGCACCACTGCATTCCAGCCTGGGTGACAGGACCCAACTCTGAAAGTAAAAAAGGCGGCAATTCCAGTGAGTGATATAGTCCATTGTGAATAACAACGACTGGAATTTACGGATGATCTTAAACTAGCAAAAAGAAATTCTCAACACAGTCACATGACACATAATGGTTGACTGCACATACAGTGGTAGTCCCATGAAATTATAATGTAGCTGAAAAATTCTTATCACTTAGTGACACTGTAGCTGTCAATAGTGTCACAGTGCAATGCATTACCTTTTCTATGTTTAGCTATATTTAGATATACAAATACTTATCATTATGTTACAATTTCCTACAATATTCAGTACAATCACATGCTGCACAGGTTTGTAGCCCAGGAGCACTAGACTACACCATCTTGCCTAGATGTGGAGTAGGCTGTACCACCTAGGTTTGTGAAAGTCCACTCTATCATGTTTGTATACCAACAAAGTCACCTGATGAAGCATTTCTCACAAGTATTCCTGTCATTAAGTAACACATGGCTCTATGACTTGAAGTTAAATTCCTGCTTTAGAAAAGACAAAGCATTTCTTCCTCATTTGAAAAACATAAATACATGCCAACTTTGGACAGACTCAATGACCAGCCAGGAAGATGATGGGTCCTAAAGCTCAGTAGAGTATCTGTGGGCAGCTGTAGTGATGATTCAGTGGCCACAGTGACTTTCGGTAATCTAGGCAGGAATTGCACAGGATGAAGACATGTCTACTTTATTTATTTTTTAATGCTAGAGTCAAAAATCCAAAAAAGTTTAATATCCTGTGGATAAAGTATAGTTTTCTTAACCTCTTTTTTCCATGTATATTTAGCTTTTGACATCATGGACCTATAGCTATTTTTGTTTGTTTATTTAATGAGGTTTTTATTTTTTATTCTCCTGACCATTATGATGGAATTACTAATAACTGTATAGCAGCATAAAATACTGTCCCATGGTTACAGTAGACATCTTGAAACCTGTATTAAATTAACACAGATGTGGTGCTACTTGAAGTTAAGCAGAAAAATTTTATTGGCACACAATAAACTGAAAGTAGACCTGCACAAGATTGGAAGGAAATCTAGTCCAAATGGTTCCTCTTATAGATGAAGCAGCTGAAATATACGGAAGTGACGGAGAGCATCCAAGATAGTTCAACTAGGCAGTAACATTCCTACATTCTTATTCTTAAATCATCTTTGCATTGAAATTGCTTTAACCTTTGCCAGACAAATTGTAAAATTGTATAATTCATATGATTGCAAAAAGAAACAATGCTTGAATCACTGTTGTAATTCAAGCTAAAGAAAACATATGGAAAATAATATAATTCTAATTTTTCCCCCAAATTCAGAGTCCTACCTCTTTTCAGCAAGTGCAGGATAATAGAAAGAGACACCAGAGGCCAGGTTGGGAGGAGATATGAAAAGATTTTCCCGGAAAATGAAGTAGAAGATCCTATGAAGGTACACATTTTGTTACTTTCTTTCCAGTCATTGAGGTGGTAATGACAGTGTTCTGAGGACCAAGAGGGACGAGGGGAGGCAAACTGTGGAAAACCAGAACCAGTGCCAATGACTTAAAGTCTCAGTTGAGCTTGTTATATATAAAGCACAGGCCAGATGCAACAAGACTAATGAAAACATGCTGTGTCCAGCTTACCATCAATGAGAAAAATGGGAGGCATTGAATCTGCTCTAAATTGGGGCCATCTCAAATGATATGTAAAATACAGAGTTATGGCCTACCATTCCTGAGTGACGATTCTTGACTCTGTGCTGAATATTTTGGTGGGATTTGTGTTGTATTTGTGTTGAGCTGCCCTAGATGGTCTCACCATATATTCATTCATGACACAAACATTTACTGGGTGCCCATGATGTGCATGGAACTACTGTAGAAGCTCAGAGTTAGTCCTTAGCCCTAGAGAGTGAAGGGGTGACAAAGAAGAAATACATACATCTTGTAGCGACACAAACTACACAAGTCAAAATAGGCTGGCTTGAGAAGGATGGAGGTAGGGACATGAGGATGGGGAAATCGAAGGTTTTCCAGGAATGGCAAGGAGGTAAGCCAGGATACAGGGGTGCCAGGGAAAAGAAAAGGAGAACCCATCAGAGAGTATAGAGGGACAGATTGTGTAGGGGCAGGGGCCATATTAGGGGATTTGGCTTTTACACTGAATTGGTTGAGAAGTCACTGAGAGGTTTTGAACAGGGAAGGAATAAGATTTGACTTGTATTTTAATAAGTTTACTCTGACTTCGGGGTGGGGATAAGTTGAAAGGGGCGAGAATGGGAGGAGAGTTAAGAGCCTGTTGCCTTAGACCAGGTGAATGATTTGGCCAGCGTGGACTCATCTTGCCAGGCAACCCTTCCAGTGGTGTAGGAATTTCTGTTAAAAACCAGAAAATTAACAATCCAGGTTAACTTGAAAGCAGGAGATCAACGTTCCTTGAGCAGGCTTGAGATATTAAGACAGAAGGTTAAAAATTCTAATGATCTACATTTCTGCTGTATCTCCTCTTATATAAGAGACACATACACACACATAGATTAAACATAACTTATATTTCTATATAATTTAAACTATCAATAGTCTTAACCTAAGCTATGAAAACCAACATGCCTACAAATGTCTTGAGTTCCATCATTTGAATTCATTTAACTCTTTATTAACTATTATACATCCTGTGTGTGGCTCTTTTGGCTTCCAGAATAAACTTTTGTTGAGTACATGCTGAGATTAAGGTGCTAGCAGACTGCTTATGAGAAGTGACATCTTAGGCCCGGCACAGTTACAGTGGCTCATGCCTGTAACTCCAACACTTTGAGAGGCAGAGGCAGGTGGATCGCTTGACGCCAGGAGTTTGAGACCAGCCTGCCCAACATGGCGAAACCTCGTCTCTACAAAAAATACAAAAATTAGTCGGGCATGGTGTCACGCGCCTGTAGTCCCAGCTCCTCAGGAGGCTGAGGCACAAGAAGCACTCAAACCCAGGAGGCGGAGGTTGCAGTGAGCCGAGATCGCACCACTGCACTCCAGCGTGAGCGATTGAGTGAAACGCCATCTCAAAGAAAAAAAAAAAAAAGAGACAGAGAGAAATGACATCTTAGAAGAGATACCATTCCACCCAGAGTCATATTCCTAGCTACTGGGCTTAGATGAGCATGGTTAAAGCGAGATTGGTGTAAAAATATTGTCTCCATCACACACACTGGAGGGAGGCCACACTTTCCATCCTCACCTAGCTCTCTTCTCCCCACACACAGTCCTACACTGAACAACTGATAAGAAGCTTCATTGTAATTTCACTCATGGTGGTTTATCTACATGCCCTTACATCAGAGCATGGACAATAAAGCTGATTTCTTGCAAAAAAGAATTTTCAACTCTAATTAAAAAGAACACAGGTGGAGTTACTTTAATGAATGAGGCAGCCACAGAGGGGAAAAGTATGGGCTTTGTGGTTCGGGGATATTAGATGCTGCTTCCCTAACCATGGCCCCTTCAGTAAGATATTCAATCACTTTGAAATTCAGTTTTCTTCTAGGTCAAGTGCAGATGTCATGAGTATCCCTCACATAGGTTTGTTGTGAGGTTTAAATGAAATAACCCATACTCAGCATTTAGCATGCCATAGATCAAGTGTGCGTCCATTAAATTGCATCACTCATGCTATTTTTCCAAGACAGTGCCATTCTTTTTCATTGTTTCCTCATTTTTTGGGTTATTTAAGCCTTCAAAGAAGAGAAAGTTGTATAGGTCATCATACATTGATATTATCAGATAACCTAAAGCATATTACTATTTGTAAATATGCATTAATCAATGAGCCATAATATTTTTTAAAAATATCAAGTGTTTTTTTTAACAGTAAAAGGGCTTAACTGTGAAATATAAATATAGGCATAGCACTGTGCTACACTGGAAATATTACATAGGAGTGTTCTTTTTTGAAGTATGCTGGTATTTCTGATTAACATCTAGAATAGTGGCTCATAAACATCATCACACATTACAATCACACATTAGAATCGCCTTGCTAACCATCTAAAACTGTGTGCCCACCTTACAGGAACCGAATAATTTATTTTTAAGAGATCCCCGGGGGATGCTGATGCTACTCCTCTGGAAACCACATTTTGAGAACCATTCATTAATCTAGAGAAATCTGTTTTACTCCCATCACTGTGTATCAACGTTGGTAGTTATTGAAAGAAAAACTAAATTCAATCAAATACAGAAAATTATTATTGCCATCGAAAGTGTATTTTTTCATTTATTTTGTTGTCTGCATTTCCTAAAACGTGCAAGGAAAAAAAAATTAAGAGGAAGGTCAAAGGGAGATGGGAACATCAGATAAAGAATGCACCTGACTTCCAGTAAGCCAGTCCACTCAATGCCACCGTGGGCATCGAACTTGAAGGGAACACGTATTTTGACACCAGTAGCACATTGGAGGCTCAAGATGTACAGAAATCTCTAAATTATGAACTTTCCTTCTTGGGCAGAAGTGGAAGGAATGTCTGTTTTCATGGCTGTGGTTTACTAATATCTCACAGCAAACATGAGAAGTAATGAAGTAACCGAGCGCTGCTTCATTCAAGGGGATTTATCTGCCTCCAGAAATGAGCGGGAAAATCCCAATTGCTTTGGAAGTATTTGATGCTCTTTAGTAAAGATATAGCTTTAAGATTCCTCTGGAAATTAGCCAAATTTAAAGAGATTTAAATGCCTCTGTTCTATGTTAAAGAGCCTCTCGCTATAGACACACTTCTTCATGAATGTATTTACTTTTGAAGCAGAGTGAATCCTCCACTGACAGAGATGGAAATGTTTCCTAATTTGCTAACAGTTTAGAAACTGGAAAATAACCGAGAAGGTACACATCCGCCTGACACTGGGGACACATTTATCTTGTATTATTTTTCATAATTTTACATGCCCCTGGTGGCCACTTGAGATGAAATTATTAGAGAATCATTTTAACTGCCTCATGAACTGATTTGTTTTGTATTTGTTTTTCTGTTGCTATTTTCTAATTTCTAATTATTTACTGCTATTTAAGCAATTTTATTTGTACCTGATTGAACAGCTGCGGTTGGATTCATCTACCTCAGAACTTTCTGTCTGAATCTTTGAGAGAGCAGATCTGCAGTCCTCTCACTGCTATTTGATGTCCACTTTGTATGTATTAAAGACAAGCTGGTTTCTTGTGTCCTTGGATTGATTGCACTAACAATGATATTTGGTGAATGGGCATGTATATATGTATTTACATGTGGGTGATTTATTACAAATGAGATGATAGGGCATTTTGGTCAGTTCAACTAGTACAATTAGGGAATATTGATAAAATTCTGTCAACCAATTTTAATCCTGATAGAAAAGTAGTTATTTGTCCCTTTTCTGAAAAATCCATAGAAAAAAATATTTTTTTCATAGATATTTTCACATGTTAATTAAATTTTTCCACTGGAACATCCATCTAATTTCTTCCTGTTTACTTAATTTCCACCCATACATAATCCTCAACTCTGAATCTCAACTTCTCTAAAAATGATTTTTCTCTGAACTCATGTGAATCTCTCTCTCCACCCCCCAACTTTCTTCTCTTCTCTTTACGTCCTTATACAAGTTAGTCTTAAACACCATTTTAAGTTAATTTGTAATCATCCCATGGGTTTGTCCTGCCCACTGCACAGACAAAATCAATTCACTGAGATCATGGTATTGCAGTAAAGAAAGACTTTGACTGGAGGCTGGCCACGCAGGAGATGGAGTCATTACTCAAATCAGTCTCCCTGAAGGCTGGGAGGGTTTTTAAGGAAAATTTGGTGGGCAAAGAGCTAGGGAGTGAGGAGTGCTGATTAGTTGGGCTGGGGATTAAATCATGCTCGGTGGAGGTGGAAGGGGGTTCTTCTGCGTGCCTTCTGTTCCTGGGTGGGGTTGCAGAACTAGGTGGGCCAGTTTACTGGTGTTGGTGGCGCCAGCTGCTTCATCAGGATACAGGGTCTGAAAAATACCCTGAACACCAATTATAGGTTTTATGATAGTGATGTTATCCCTAGGAGCAATTGGGGAGGTTAGGAATCTTGTGGCCTCTGGCTACATGATTCCTGAGCCATAATTTCTACTCTTGTGGCAAACTCTTTAGTTTTACTAAGGAGGTCTGATCCTCAGTCAAGGAGGGGGTTTGTTTCAGGAAGAGGTTGTTATCATCTTTGTTCCAAAGTTAAAGTATAAACTAAATTCCTCCTAAAGTTAGATTTCCCTATGCCAAGGAATGAAAAAGGGCAGGTTGGAGGTTAAAAGCAAGACAGAGTCAGTTAGGTCAGATCTGTTTCACTGCCACAGTTTTCTTGTCAGATTTTTCTCACTCTCATAATTTTTGTAAAGGTGATTTCACTTTTACTACTTGCACCCAGCAAAAATGTAAATGTCTGGAGGAAAAAAAATCTCCATTTTACTTTTTTATAATCTGCCCCAATTCTGCACAGAAGAAAAACCAGTGGTATGTAGTGTATTATATATTAATAGAAAAAAAGTTAAAAACATTGTAACACATACATTGTAAAAAAGTTCAAAAAGGTACTCCCTTTAAATATGTACTATTCTGAGATTTTTGTCTCTTAATAGATTTTGGTCATCCTCTTTCTTTCACTCTATATTTAGTTATTCCTTCTGTTTTGCAGCTAAAAATCATACCATTTTATGAATATGTCCTAATGTACTTAACCGTGGCATTTATGTTATTACCAGTGTTCAGCTATGACAACCAGTAATGGAAATATCAGAATACACTCAGGTGGGAAGTCCTGTAAAATAGATGTAAAGAGGTGGGAGAGTGCCTTCCAAGTGTTTAACACATTTAAATTTTGATTGCTAAGTTTTAAATCACCCATTGTAGAAACAGAGAATGTCCACTTGAATACACAGTAATTTCTAGATCTACTCACACCAACGATTTTAGAACTATGTGTATATTATGGAATCCAGAAATATTATTATCTGAGATTTTCTGTTAAAAGAAAAATACAATCACACTACGTACGTGTGTGTGCAAGTCAACCCCACTCTACACCTCAGGGGTGGTGAATTAGCATTGAAAGTATTTTTATCAGGAATTCCCAATTCAGGGGTGATTTCTAATGGAAGCCCCCCACTGGGAATCCACAGTCCAGAGGTGGCTACTTAGCCCTACAAATACTGTTGTTTTATATTGTACCAGTTAATTTGCCAAATGGCTTCAGTGATATTGAAAACTAATTGTGAAATCAATTATGTTCGTTTAGAAAACCTGTATGGGTCCAATTGCCCCTGAATGCATGCATTGCTGTGGGTGGAGGAGGAGGAGGCAGGGTTGCAAGCGACTGTTTAAGCAAAGAAATTAATTCTCTTCTCCGTGCCTAATTGCAGCCAAATGGCCTAGCATGTATGGGGTCATCTGTGCTAATAAAGGTAAAGATCTGAGATATGTTGCTGGAATTCCAAAACACAAGGGTGTCCAACATCGACCATTTCTCAAGATGCCTTTTGGATTAGTTACATAACCTCAAAAAAGAAAAAAAAAAAAGCCAGAGAATAAAAAAAACAAGCTGATTGTGCCTATACCATTTGCCTTCTTAGAGAGCTTGGATTTTTTTTTTTTCTTTCTAAGTCTAGCTCTGTTGCCCAGGCTGGAGTGCAGTGGCAGTGGCTGGATGTCGGCTTACTGCAACCTCCGCCTCCCAGGTTCAAGCAATTCTCCTGCCTCAACCGCCTGAGTAGCTGGGATTACAGGTGCGCACCACTATGCCCGGGTAATTTTTTTTTTTTTTTTTTTTTTTGGATTTTTAGTAGAGACAGGGTTTCACCATGTTGGCCAGGCTGGTCTCGAACTGCTGACCTCAGGTGATCCACCTGCCTCAGCCTCCCAGAGTGCTGGGATTACAGGCGTGAGCCACCGTGCCCAGCCAAAGTGCTCGGATTTTAAAGGAACAACTCATTTGTGGATTAGATAGGGAAGAGCCTACCAGCATTAAGAACGGGCAGACTAGTCAAAATAGACATTTCTCTGGAACAGCCTTCAGGGGAATTCATTTTTATTCTTAAGGAAGTTAAAGTAATCTCACGTTTAAAGAATAGGGGACTGTATTCTTTGTAAAGAATCTTCTGAATCATATAGTCAGCAGCTTGAGCTCAGTTTTCTCTGTGCTCTGTTTTCCTAAGAAGCGCACAACTTGATAAAAGGTAGATTGTTAGGAGATTAGTCTTGGTTCCTGGATCACCAGGATCATATTTGATCACTTTCAAAGTCTACATCATCAGAAAAATATTTACATTTCCTTTGCTGGTTTGAGAAATGTTTCTCATTATTTTAAAACTATCCCTGTGAACGTCTTTTATCTTATTTTTAAAAAAGGTGAGGCAGTTTGGTTGATCTTGAGTTACAATCAAAATTTTTCAAAGCAAGGAACAAAAGCAACATAGAAATTAGGGTTTTTTCCCCCCCTTGGAATGAGTTGTTTCAGGTAAAACTGTTCTAATTTCCAATTTATCTTCTTGGGGGGTGGGAATATGTTTTTTACTCCTTGATAGGCGTATTCTTAAAATGAGCACATTTCTTTTTAATTTCATTTCCACATCAGTAAACATAAATCCCATGTATGTTAAGGTGTATTAAAATATGTAATTATGTTCTTAAATCTGTATTTAAAACGAGGAGAATATGAATCCTACAGATATGGTTTTTATTTTAATAAAAATTGCTATCAAACCCAGGGTAGGTTGATACAATATTGGAGTTGAACCTATAGCTTAATGAAAGAGAGTGGGCAATTATGTTTTTCCTTTTGTTTAGAAATCAGGATTTATTCGACTTTTTCTTTCTTTTTTTCTCCCAGTGCGTGTTTGGCAATGTAGGCAGGCCTTTTTGGTTTTGGTAGGGAGTTCCCACTGGCATCTGTGGGTAGAGGCTGCAAAAGCCTGGACCAGGGGTAGGCTGGTTTTTGGCCTTACGAAACTTTGAAATTTTTGTTGGCAAGGCGTCCTTCCAGCTGGCACACAATGCTTCAGTCTTCCCAGGAAAGAGACCTGTGTGAACCCAGCCCTACCTGCTTTTCAGCTGAACCACAGCATGAAATGCCCTGCCGGAATGCTCCACTGTAACTAGTGTCTGATGTCACACCAGTTTAGCCCCAGAAATCTGTGCCAGGAAGCCCACCTGAGCAGAGCTGCCTACTGCACGGCCATGCCTGGCCAGACACTGTGTTGTACAGTTGTGTTTTCACTCAGTTCTTTTGTTCTCAGTCATTGGCCACTTGTGAAATCACTCCAAAGATGGAAAAATACTTAGGTGTGTAGAAATGCAATGGGATCTGGTATTACTATATAATTTTTATATAGAAGGACATGGTTGCTGAAAAAATGGGCTTTCCTGGCAGACCAGATTTGAGTTTTTTGTGTGTTTTTTTTTTTTAGTAAGGATGATTGACAGTCCTTTCCAATGTGTCATGAATGTTGAGGATCTAGGGCAAAATAAGGAATTTCTTTCTGCCTTCTGCAGACACTACCCTCTAGTACTTTTGTACAAGCATGCAGCATAGTTTATTGGAAATCTATTGCTGCATAATGAGTTACCACAAATTTCTAAAAATTGCTGAGACTCACGGTTGATTAAATAATTCACCTATGGATTTGGGTTTGGAACCTAGCTCCTTGGACAGGAAATTCTGTGTCTTTCCAGGTTACTGTTGTGGTAGTCAGAATCCCCACTGCTGCCACACATGCCCCATAAGAGTCCTTTCTCCTGAGTTGGTTGGGACCTATGATTATGATGGAATGACACTTCCTCCATTAGGTTACTTTGTATGACGAAGGTAATGGGGTGGACATGATTCCATTATATTCTATATACCTGTATTGTAGCTGTCAGAAGGAAGGTCCTCCTACTGGCTTTGAGTAAGTCAGTCATCATGTTGAGAGAGGACCCTGTGGCTAGGCCCTAAGGACAGACTCCAGGAGCTGACAGCAATCCCTGGCCAACAGCCAGCAAGCAAAGGGAGACCCCAGTCCCATAATCACAAGGACCTGGGTGCTGCCAACAGCCCAAGTGAGCCTAGGAAAGGACTTCAAGCTCCAGAAAAGACCGCATCCCAGCCAACATCTTGAAGGATGTGTCATTACACTCTGTGAGCCTCAGTAACCTGGTTTCTACACTGATGCTTAACTCTAAGGGTTGTTGTGAACACTCAATGAAATGATGCCTAAAGAGATTGACAGATTGGACACTCAGTAAATGCTAATTCCATGCTGCCCCCAATTCTCTTTACTTCTGTGTCCCTCATAAAGGGGAAAGGGAGAGGGAGAGCAATGGAAGAGATGGGCTAGGGAAGTAGTTGATGCAATTTGTTTTCCAAGCCTTAAAAGTGCTGCAATGTGCATAGATCACAAGGACTGGCTTAAGTGCCAACACATGGGGCATTTTTTTTTTTTTTTTTTGTAGAGGATTCCAGGTTTACAGGATATCTGAAGTGCTGACTTGGCAGCAAAATCCCATTTGTAACATGTTAGATATTTATTAAATGTATTTATTGACTACCTCCTAGAGCACCTCTATAATGGGATTTAAAAATAGAACAGCATTCAAGTGAGTATCATGATCTTCTGGACCTCACAACCTAAGCAGAGAACTCCATCGGTCAGCAGGCAGTGGCTGTAGAGTGGGTGGAATATGATGAACATTACACAGATGGCATAAAAGGAGAAGCCATTCACTAGGTTTATGTGGGTTGGTGACAGCTTCCTATATAAGCTGAGGTTTGAAGATGGAGAAAGTTGGCAAAAGAAAGGGGTGGAGGGATAGACAGAGGAAGGCATTTAGGCAGAAGGAACAACCAGTGCAGAGCCTTGTGGGTGGGGGAGAGAGATGGTGCTTTTTTGGCAACTGTAAATAGATCCATCCCATAGATGATGAGATTTTATGAAAGAAACCCAGATGAGGTAAACCATTAAAGATGAGAATCAAGCAGCGGCCATGTCATAGAGTGCTTTGCAAGCCATGCTTTAGATTGTGCACTTTATCCTAAGGACATTGAAAGATGTTGAGATCTGAAGGTATTTGCATGGCATTGGACAGCTTGAACTTTAATGTAATCACTCTGGTTGCATTTGGACTAATGAATGTTTAAAGCAAATGTTTGCAAGGCAAGATATACTTTAGGAAGCTGTTGCACTTATAGAATGCACAGAGGATGCTAAAGAAAAATGGTAGAGGTGTGGAGAAAGAGAGAAAAAGCTCTGTGTTAAGGAAATGGAATCTAAGAGACTTGATGCGGGAGTAGATGTGGGGTAAGGGAGGCACCCATGTCCTACCTTGAGAAATATCATGGAAGACGGTGCTATTTATTGAGGTCAGAAATCTCAGAGAACAAACAGACAAGTTAGCAGTAGAAGACAAGTTTCAGTGTGGGGAATGGTAAACTTATCTTCCTGTGCTTTTAGGACAGCTCCATGGAATTATCAAAAAGGATTGAAGAATCTGGTATGGAGGAGAAAGGCCTAGGCTGATGATATAAACACCAAAATGCTTAGTTATGGATTGTAGTGTTGATACTAATGAAAGGGATAGAGAGTGTGTAAACAGTGGAACTCAATCAGGGGTGTTTTTCCTCCCAGGGGACACTTGGTGATATAGTTGGGATGTTTGTTCTTGCCAAATCTCATGTTGAAGTATGATCCCCAATGTCAGAGATGGGGCCTGGTGGGAGGTGATTGGGTATCGGGGGTGGATCCCTCATGAATGGCTTGGTGTTGGCGATAGTGAGTCAGTTATCTTGAGATCTGGCTGTTTAAAAGAGTACGACACCTCCCTTCGCTCTCTCTTGCTCCCGGTCTCACCATGTGACATGCTGGCTCCCTGTCACCTTCCACCATGACTGGAAGCTTCCTGAAGCCTCACCAGAAGCAGATGCCAGCACCATGCTTCCTGTACAGCCTGCAGAACCCCAAGCCAATTAAACCTCTTTTCTTTAAAAGTACCCAGTCTCAGGTTATTTCTTTATAGCAATGCAAAAAATCCTGACACACTTGGCAATGCCGGGGGACATTGTTAGTCTTACAGTCAGAGGGAAGGATGTTGCTAGCATGTAGTGAGTGCAGGTCGGGGATGCTGCTAAACATCCTACAATGCACCCAGCACAACTCCACAACAAAGAATTAAAGAATTACACAGTTTGAAAAGGTCAATAATATTAAGGTTGAGAAACCATGATACAGAGCAATCAGAGGAGAGGACTGAGGTTCAAGAACAACATCTTGTTATGTGCCAGCATTGAAAGGAAAAGTATTAGGAAAGGAGCCCACAAAACAGTCTGTGGAGAAACAACCAGAGACATAGAAAATCAAGACATTGAGGTGTCAGAGAAGCTAAGGAAAGAGACATCGACAACAGGGGAAAATGTCACAGGGATATCAAGTACAAAAAGACCAAGAAAGCGTTCGCTGGGTCACACAAGTGGAAGGTCAAGGGGACTTTAGCAGGAACAACTGTATCAATGTCATGGTGACAGTGTCATGCTGCAGTGGGTTTACTACTGAACAGGATGTGAGAAAGGAGAGATGGAAAATGAAGACACATCTTTTAAGAAATGTGACCCTGAGCTGGGCGTGGTGGCTCACGCCTGTAATCCCAGAACTTTGGGAGGCAGAGGGGAGAGGATTGCCTAAGCCCAGGAGTTGGAAACCAGCCTGGGCAACACGGTGTGACCTCATATCAAAAAAAAAAAAAGAGAGAGAGAGAAAATAAATAGAAATGTGACCCTGAAAGGAAGGTGAGGCATTAATTGGTTGATCCAAGGAGAGACAGAGTTGAGGGAAGACTTTGCAGAAAATACTTGACATGTGGATGTTCATGGAAAGAGACCAGAAGAGGGGAGAGGTTGAAGATACAGGAAAAGCAACCTGGTCACTAAAGTCCTAAAGTGGGTTAAACAGGTTAGAGTCATGAGCCCTGGTGGGAGAGCTGTCTTCTAAAAGAAGTGGTGTGTCTTCTCTGTTGGAGAAGGAGGGAAGTTACAAAGAGAATGCACTGACAGCTTTAAGTTAAGGAAACACTCAGGGTTTCAAGTTCTGGCTCCACCCATTTCAAGATGCCTACCCTGGAGCAGGGGATTTAACCTCCGTCATCCTCCCTTCCTTTAGCTATGAAATGAAAAAATAAGAGGGGCCTGTCGCAGTGGCTTACTCCTATGATCCCAGCATGGGAAGCGGGGATGGGAGGATTGTTTGAGCCCAGGAGATTGAGATCTGCCTGGGCAATGTAGTGAAATGCTGCCGCTACAAATAATAATCATTATCATCATTAAAAAATTAGCCAAGCATGGTGGTGTGTGCCTGTAGTCCCAGCTACTCGGGAGGCTGAAGTGGGAGGATCACCTGAGCCTGGGAGGTTAAGGCTGCAACGAGCCATGATCACACCACTGCCCTCCAGCTTGGGTGACAGAGTGAGACCCAGGCTTAGGTTGATGATATAAACATGAAAATGCTTAGTTATGGATTGTAGTGTGGACACTAATTAAAGGGATGAAGAGTGTGTAAACAATGGAACTCAGTCAGGGGTGTTTTTACTCCCAGGTATAGTTTGAATGTTTCTTCCTATCAAATGTTCCTGTCTCAAAAACAAACAAACAAACAACAACAGAAAACCACCAGAGTAATCAATTCATACAATTACTGTGATGATTGAATAAGTAAACTTATGAAAAGTGCTTAGACTGGCTCTTAACATTTCGTAAGAACTCAGTAAACGTTTGCTCATTCTCTCTCTCGACTCAGACTGAGAAAGTTTAAACATAATAATAGAAAGTTTAAAGAGAGTAGAACAGTTTGAAAACGGCCTCTGGTGAATAGAGGAGATATGTAAACAGGGAAAGTAAATAACCGGGTGGCTATGGGTTTAGTTTTGGCTTCACTCAACCGGAAACTGGCAGACAGACACTAAACCCATAGCATCAGCTCCATTAATTGAATGTTCTTTCTTGTTCTCTCTCTAATTTCCTTCCTGGTATTTCTGTTCACTTTCTCCTGGTTCTGAAGTCAAGCAGATAGATTCTAGATCACAATCACCCACTTCTAAAAAGAAGATACGATTTGAAGTTGGAGGCTTGGCTTTGCCAGCTTACGTAAATGGCTTCCTGCCAGGCACATTCCTTCTTGGAACAAATAGATTTGATGCACCTAGAATGTACCAGGCAGAGGGAGGAGAACAGCCATCAATACAGACAACTTTTCTGATAACAAGCATCTTTACCATCTAGTAGCCATGGCAGAGGAATGGAGAGTGGAAAACAGACAATGAAAACGTAAGGAGGAAAGAAGTTACAGGTTGTGAGGATGGGTGATTTGCATCTGGGCTCAGGGAAATGGTTGCCGCCCTACTGACCCTGAAGGGATTTGAGGAGAATCCTATCACATGATGTCTGTATGAGAGCTTTGCAAATGATAAGGCGTCATAGGAATGAGAGTGTTCAGGATTCCCCTCCGTGCAGCATCAGGGTCACTCCGACTGCCCTCAGTTCCTCTCCCCAACACACATTAATCTCAGCCATTCACTAGTCTGAAGGATGCTGGCCCTGCCATTCCCTAAACTCCAAGACTTGGCCAATCACAGGAATATCCAACCTACCCTAGACCTATTTTAATTTAGGTAAAGCCTGATTAAGGAGGGCATGGATTTAGGATTTGGGGCTTTCTCCTGGAAGAACAGTGGTATAGGGTGTGAATTTGTAGGGGCATTTAAGAAACAGGACACTACTGTGATTGAGAGAATTGGGTTGCCACTCTCTGATTTTACACTACCTGAACAGATATGGCCATTTATATTTACCACTTTCTGACATTAAATATTTAAAAGATAGACATTTGGCACCTGATAGAAAAAGACTAGTGATATGAAGTTAAAAGAAATAAATAAAGGAAAGTCATGCATTTGACTATTGTTTTGCCTCCAACATAAGCATATAGATAACTATTGAATTTTTGTATGCAGCGACCTCATGGGCAGTCAATGAATACTGCTTTCCTGACAGCTTACATAATTCTTACAATCATAATAACAATTGCAAATCTGCACCATGAAGTCGACTTTCATCATGAACGTATTTTCTCTTTTGCAACACATATCGGTATTTTGTTGGCAAATTAGGATGATATATTGATACTGATGTCATGGTCTGAAAGTTGAATCCAGACTCAATATATAAAGTAATAGTATATACTCAGGGGTGAAAGGAGCAGATTTTTAAAAATTATTTATTATTATTATGTTTATGACTGTTAGAGTGGTCTAAGTCTCTGGATTTTGCTGGCAACAATCACCAAAAAATCAGGCTTCATACTGAGATGATCAGGGCTATTTATTTAGTTTACTTATAGCTCTCAATTATATTCAAGCTCTTTTCCTTCTGCTGGTTGATCTCAACAGATGTTGGGTTCACTCCTCTGGAGGAAGCATTCTTTCAGTGTTCAGTGCTTTCAGGGGGAGGGAACAATTAAATCACCCCAGGGTCCAATTTAATAAAACCTCATTCACAACAATTCATCAAAGGCGGGATGGACACACATGGACCTCCATTTAAATAGGATGCAGAGAGTTGCAACATTTGCCATTGTGTTCTGCAGACCCTGACCTCAAGCGTCAACTCTTTCCCCATCTCTTCAGGAAAGGCAACGTTTCAGCTCAAGGCTGCCATTTTTCATTGCTGCTGGTTTCAACCCAGACTGACATTTTAAAAAACATATGCTCTTACCTCAACTTTTTTTTTTTTTTTTGGTCTGAGGCTGAATGCTAGACATTGAGAAACACCATCAAGAGCTTAACAGGGACACTGATGTTAATCTCTTTGTTTACCTCTAAAACAGAGCTTTGCCCTAAAGTAGTAACATTCAATTAAATGTCATTTCTGTTATTCCTGGTGCAATGTGGATTAAGGGCCATCAAGAGGACTTCACAGAAAGCCCAGAATTGTCCTTACTTTGCAGAAAGTAATCCTCAGGGGAAAAAATGATAATAAAACTATCATAAAGTTACGAAAAACACAAGGAAAAAATTAAAGGATAATATTTTCAAGCTTTAACATACAATATTCTTCCTTATGAAATATATGCCATTATTTCTTGTATTACTCAGAAAAAAAAATTTTAACTACCAAATGGGTAAACCACAAACGTTTAGATAATTTAGGCTGGAGAGACAGTATGTTGTTTTTCACTTGATGAGACTCACATGTAACCTCTAGCATTATTAGTGTGAAATGTTACATCAGAATAATTAGTTCTTATATAAAAGTGTCATTCAAAATTTATAAAACACTGTATAATCTCCACAGCACTTATCTACAAAAGGCAAAACGTGTTTTTACTTGCACTGCTCTAATTGCATTGGTCTGTCTAATCTTTGACTTTCTTTAATTGAAAACACTTGTTTATTTGTTTGTTGTCCATTTGTTTTGGAAGTTTGACTCCCTCTTTAAGAAAAGGCAACTTTCACAAAACATTCTGAATTTCTGTTACCTAAAGTAACAAAGAAGTGTCTGTTCATGCCCTTTGACTACTTTTCAATGGGGTTGTTTGTTGCTCTCTTGTAAATTTGTTTAAGTTCCTTGTAGATTCTGGATATTTGACCTTTGTCAGGTGGATAGATTGCAAAAATTTATGCAGCCAACAAACATGAAAAAAAGCTCAACATCACTAATCATTAGAGAAATGCAAATCAAAGCCACAATGAGATACCATCTCATGCCAGTCAGAATGGTGATTATTAAAAAAAAAGATGGTGATTATTAAAAAAAGAAACAACAGATGCTAATGAGGTTGTGGAGAAATGGGAACACTTTTACACTATTGGCAGGAGTGTAAATTAGTTCAACCACTGTGGAAGATGGTGTGGCGATTCCTCAAAGACCTAGAACCAGAAATAGCATTTGACCCAGCAATCCCATTACCAAGTATATACCCAAAGGAATATAAATTATTCCGTTATAAAATATGTGCATGCGTATGTTCACTGCAGCACTATTCACAATAGCAAAGACATGCAATCAACCCAAATATCCATCAATGATAGACTGGATAAAGAAAATGTGGTACATATACACCAGGGAATACTATGCAGCCATAAAAGGAATGAGATCGTGTCCTTTGCAGAGACATGGATGGAGTTGGAAGCCGTTATCCTCAGCGAACTAACCCACGAACAGAAAATCAAACACTGCATGTTCTCACTCACAAGTGGGAACTGAACAATGAGAACACATGGACGCAGAGAGGGGAACAACGGACACCAGGGCCAATCGGGGGAAGGTGGAGGGCGAGCATCAGGAAAAATAGCTAATGCATGTGGGGCTTAATACCTAGGTGATGGGATGATAGGTGCAGCAAACCACCATGGCACATGTTTACCAATGAAACAAACCTGCAGGTCCTGCACATGTATCCCAGAACTTAAAATGAAATAATTTTTTTTTTTTAAGTAACAGGCTATTACACTTTCTCTTTTACATTTGTATGGCATTCTGGCACGTGTGATGCTGTTTAACAAGAAGAGATGTAGGTACAAAATTTGGACACATGTATAGGTTTAGGTCTAGGTATAGGCATATAGACATACACATAGACATTGTTATATATAAAAAATCATATTTGACTGTTTCGCCTTTAAGAAAGAAACTGTCCCCTGTCCACATAGTTTACTGTATTTAACACTCAAACTTCCTTCCCTATGTTAGCTCTCCAGAAACTCTGCTCTAGATTTAAAGGAGAGGCAACAGTGCAGCAGGTCAGAGCACAGATTGTGGGATAAGATTCACATCTCATTTGCTGTGTGACCTCAGGCAAGTTTCTTAACCTTTCCGTGTATCTGTTTCTCATTTGTAAGATGGAGGTGACAACAGTACCCTGCATGTGAGATTGATGTGAAAATTACACACCAATAAAGTTAATGGAACAATTCATGACGCTTAATAAGTGCAATGGAAGTGTGAGCTATTACTATTATTATATTCGTCAATATGGAAAGCAGTATTCTAAGGCATTAATTTATGTTACAGAGGCCACAACAGATTGGTGGTTTAAATGCAGGTCTAGCTTCAAGGCTCTCTCTCCTAAGGACAGCGTTGCTGGTGGGACTTTGAGTCCGATGCCCTGAGTTATTTCCCCAGCTTTCTGGAGCTCCAATCCCATGAAGTAGGACATGTTCCTCTCAGGTCTCAGTCCCCCTTTGTGCACTCTGACAATAGGGACCTCTTCCTAATATAATTCCTATGCTTCTCATACTTAGGGTAAGAAGCAGATAATTTAAAAGTGGGTTAAAATTATGGAGAACCAAAAAGGGTTCAGTGGTATCGTAGACTTTCAATTTTAAGTAAAAATTCCTCATTCTAAAGATGAAAATAGATAATGGAAACATTGCCCAACATTGAGGTCCTGAAAAATACTGATTCATTTTTTATTCCTTACATTTATTTTTATAGGAATTTATATTTCTAGATTGATTTGCGTATTCTTTTTATGGTTTTATTTTGATTGTGTTTTACTTATGTTATAACTAATGAACAGACATCTAGGTATTTAGGAAGAGTCTTCAAAGGAAGCAGAATTAATTTATTAAAATGTTGAACCAACATCATATTTTCCAAGCGGGTAGAAAACGTAAACCATACTCCAAACTGCAGACATGTAACTTAATATACTCCTGGTAAACATGGCTTCCTGTCCCTAAGAAATGAGGCAGGAACAACTTTTGGACATTAAGTAGCTTATAAAAGAAATATTTAATGAGTTGAATAAAAGAATGAACAATGCCACATGACTTAAATTTGTAAACTTTCTCTAGATTTTAAAGTAAAAGGTATTTTGACCTTGGCACAATGTACCTCAGAGTTGGCTGAATCAAACGTATTTCAAAGACAGTTTGAACTTTCAGTTGAGCTTAAAACGTTTCTTGTTTCCACAAGCCTTAAAACCATGCATTATTTTATCCAGAAATGTTGTATCGTTATATTAGAAGAAAAAAATAAAAATTTGGATATGTGTGAGAATAAATAAGAGGTTTTACATGTAGGTGATCCGTTAAGATATGTTTATAAACTGGGGCAGCTTGTCTTCAAGACATCCCCAGTGAACTTTGCCTCCTGTTAGTCATGCTGTTATGTAGTTCCCTCTCTCAGTGCACCACAGAATGGTCTGTGTCACCAAAACTAATGACAGTATGTGTCCGCTTCCATGTTTCTCTATTAGAGAGTGGCTTGTTTCCAGACAAGAGGGACAAGTGTTTCCAGATCAACCACCTCGAAGTATCAAGTTCTTTTACATTTTTTAAACTGGTGTGTACATATAGACAAAGCAATACAAAGAGAAACCATAGTTTTTTTTAAATAAATAAATAATATATCAGTTTGGCAGTCTTATTCTTGTGTGGACTTTGCGAAGTTTCAATATTTTAAGAATTCACACATTGGGAGGCCGAGGTGGGAGGATAGCTTGAGCCCAGGAGGTTGAGACCAGCCTAGGCAATATGGTGAGACCCCATCTCTACAAAAAGTTAAAAAATTAGCCAGGTGTGGTGGCACATGTCTGTCATCTCAGCTACTCAGGAGGCTGAGGCAGGAGGATCACTTGAGCACAGGTCAAGGCTTCTGTGAGCGATGGTCTTACCACTGAATTCCATCCCAGGTAACAGAGTAAGACCCTGTCTCAAAAAACAAAACAAAACAGAAAACAAACAAAAAAACCTCAATCCGCCTGTATCTTTTGCTTCTGTTTTGCAAATATTAGAAAATACTGTCTCTCAAAATGGATACTCCTTTTTGTATTTTACATTTATGAAACTGGGGAAGATGTCAAAGATGTAGCTGGCCAGACACAGTGGCTCAAGCCTGTAATCTCAGAATTTTGGGAGGCCAAGATGGGCGGATCACCTGAAGTCAGGAGTTCGAGACCAGCCTGACCAACATGGTGAAACTCCATCTCTACGAAAAATACAAAAATTAGCTGGGCGTGGTGGCGGGCGCCTGTAATCCCAGATACTCGGAAGGCTGAGGCATGAGAATCGCTTGAACCTGAAAGGCAGAGGTTGCAGTGTGCCGAGATCATGCCACTGCACTCCACCCTGGGTGACAGACTGAGACTCTGTCTCAAAAAAAAAAATAAAAAATAAAAAATAAAAGTTAGGCTTCTGCCTATAAATATTCCCTATATATCTCCTATATCTCCTAAATCCCCAGTTTGAAACAACTTTTCAAGGAAATCTTTCATTGGCCATAACTTTGCATAAACATAATATACAATCCTAATCCACAGCATTGGAATTGGGATCACATTCTTGTTAGGCGGTTGAACATTTTGAAATCACTGGATGGCAGCAAGAAGAAAAAGTAACAGCTTAAGTTAAATGACTACTTTGTAGAAATGAATATATTCATTGTCTTCTTGACTTCAAACACATGACATAGTTGTTCTGTACCTTTGAAGTCAGATTAATCTTTGGCACCATTTATAAGGTAGCCACTGGGAAAGTTTACGTGGTCATGTAGACACAACTGTAATACTCAAAATTATGGTTTTTGCCAGACAGGGTTTCCTCAGAAATATGCATGCCCCCACCACTTCAAGGAAGGACCGTGAACACTTGCCCCTCTTTAATTTTATATCCAAAGTTTTCTCTGTTTGCCTTTGTTTCTGTTAGCTCTTTGGCAAGCATCTGTTGTTTTTTGTTTCCTCATTTGGAAGGGCATTTTGTTGATGCTATTCATTGATGAAATTCGTGTTTTTCACTTTTACTATGGAAAATTACATTCACCCAACTTGCTCATCATAAAACTTACATTAAAGAAAATCTCATTTAAGATAGTAAAAGGTTACGTACATTTTCAGAGACTGGAAGGCAGAATTTAACACAGAACTAAGTCTCAGTACTGCAAACATACTAACTTTTAAGTGGCTGCTTTATTTGCTTATTAAGGGAATAATTGAAACTCTCTCCTACTCAATTTTATTACCCTATGGGATATGAGAAGACTTTCCAGCTCCGTATGATGCTGCATTTTTAACACTAAGAATATATTTCCCAGCAGGTGAAATCTACTCAACTTTACATATTCAGGAGCTTTATTTTCATCATCAAGCAAATAGCTTATATCCCATCAGTATAAAATATGCATGCAAGGTAATTTAACTAATATGTATTGGCATCATTTTTATATGAAGCTCCCATTGTGGATTATAAAACCTATCCGGCTGAAAATGATACCCACCAACCAAATAATAAGGAAATAATTTATGTTGCTCTTTAGACAACATTATCCTGAATTGCCGATTTTTGGCCATCAAGTCGAACTTTATAATGTCACTATTCTTAACATCTGTTGAACTCTAGGCAGAAAAATTACTCCTGAAAACACAGTAAAGCTCTGGAAAAGTGGATATTGAATGTCCTTTCACTGGCTATTTCCCATCTGACATGTTAGAAATATATTTTTAAGGTTTGGGTTTTCATCTTTCAGTTTTATTCATGCAAATACACATTTTAAGTATATATTTACTTTCATAAATCAGTCTTTTCTTTTTATTCAGTGTCTCACTTTGTCACCCAGGCTGGAGTGCAGTGGTAAGATCATAGCTCGCTGCAGCCTTGAACTCCTGGGCTCAAGTTCCTCCCATCTTGGCTTCCCAAAGCACTGGGATTACAAGTCTGAGTTACTGTGTCCAGCCAGTCTTTTTTTTTTTTTTTTTTTAACATCATTTGAAACACTTCTCTCTGCTGCCTCCTTGACATCTAGCTTATTTGCAAATACAAGGAAGGGTGAGTTCGTTTGTCTGTTGCCTATACCCAGCTTCCACAGCTCCAGAGTCGAGAGGAACACAATATCATAGTATCTATTTTGACCACTGCATATCAGACCTATCTAGTTGAGGGTGTTTTACACTTTTGTTTTGAGGGTATCACTGTTCCCTCAAGGACAACTTCAATTTACGTCATTTAATCAGAACTATACTGATATTTACGGCTTTCTACCAGCAAAGCATTTTTTAGAAAAGCTGTACAGAGAAACTGTACTACAATTCTTAGACTCTTTTGTGGTGCATATCCAACATGCAGTGGAATCCCTTGATCAATTTTCTATACAATATGATTAAACTGGTTCCATTGTTTACTTTTCATTTTTATTTCAATGATTATTTAAGACATATCAAATTTTCCTAATTATTATTTTTACTTTTCAAGCAAATATTATTGTGTATACTAAGGTATACAGCACAATGTTATGAGATAGTAAAAAGATTACTATAGTGAAACAAATTAACACATTCATCATCTCACACAGATATCCACTCCCCAACTATCCCATGGCAACAGCAGCTAAAATCTGTTCATTTAGCATGAATCCTAAATACAACACAATTTTTTACCCATAGTTATAGAATCTAATGTTGTACATTAAATTGTAGACATGTTCACGCCATATTTTGCTACTTTGTATCTTCTGATCAATTATTAATTCTAATTTTTTGGATGTTCATTTGTGTCAACTGTTTCTACTGGGTTCAATTTCCTTTGTCAATATTTTTCAGATCTAAATTTTGTCAAGAAGATGGAATATGTCTGTCAATTTTTAGTCTGTTACAACTTTGACATTAGGCGGTTTTAGCCAATATGAATAAACAGGTATGTAGATAGGTAGGTAGATACACACAGAGAGGAGGATAGATAGAAAGACAGATGGATGGATAGTTGGATAGATGGATATCTATATATGTCCTAAATCCCCAGTTTGAAACAATCTTCCAAGGAAATAAAAAGTTGAATAAATCATTTCAAATTGTAAGAACTGTTTGATTTCATGGCATTTGGAATATCTTTTCTGCAAAGAGCAGAAGTTACTGAGAGAAAGGTAGAATTCTTAAAGAATCTTAAGATTCAGGTTCATTGCATTCTTGATATTTGTTGTAAGGCAGAGATGGAGCCAACTGACCTCTCCCAGTCCCTCCTGATGCTTCCTAGAATATTTGTAATTTTGTGAAATGTTTTTCTTCACCGTGTGCTTTTTCAATTAACCACCAGCATGTTAAAGGCAAGCATGAATAAAGAAAATTGCACTATGCCCGTCCTCTGTTTGCTTCTTATAATATACTGGGGTTGAAATATACATTTCTTAACACACTTCCATTCAGCATTAGCAACTGATGAACAAAAAATCCAAACAGAATCATATACTACCATTGCATTTCACAAAACTACAATCAGTAAAACTTTATCCCTATTCACTTAGTTTATTATCAAATTGGCTACTTTCAAATTCCCAGTGAGCTTTATAACTAGTAACCATGACCATAAATGCATATGCTTAGGAGGACAGGAAGTGGGATTTATTTCAATTTACACACTTGCCTTCTCTTTACTCACGGCGCAAGAGTCACTGGGCCGTAACTTCAAACTCAGCTTAAGCATAGACATTTGTGCTGTGTTCACTCCCTTGGCACAGTGCCTTCTTTAAAACTGAAGGGGTCTGGTAAGAAAAAAAATTGTAAGGTCCTCATTTACAAAATAAAAAGTGCCAACTTCCTTAGAAAGTTCCAGATTTCATCCGAAAAGTCCTCAGACGTAGGTCACTAAGCCAAGGTCGGAGAGAACAGAATGGACTAAAGACTGGGGAACTGAAAGTTCAAGTTTGAAAGATTCGCTTGAACATCTGGAAGAGATGACTGGAGTAATAGAACTCAATAAATGACAGTCTTAGGTGGAGAACAAAATGTGCATGCTCCCAAAATCTGTGGATGGAAATTCCTGACGGTACGATTGACTTTGGAAGGAAAAATGAAAATGTTATGGCAGGGTGTGGACTTTGAGAAACTTCTTTTTCTTGTAATAATTTGACCCTTGATTCAAAACCACTTTGTTAGGCAAATAAAGTTTTTGGGAAGAAATACATTTTTTATAACTAGATGGAATTAAAATATGCAAAGCTCATATTTTAATATTATTTTCCTCCTTTTGAGCCAAGCATTGTGGTCTTTATAGAGAAAGTTCTGAATTAATTATTTTTGACTGTTAGAAGTTTCTCATCACTCACATTCCTTCAGAGAAGAAGGCAAAAGGAAGCCCTAAATGAATGGGTTTTCCAAAATGTCATATGTTCCCTGCTATTGTTCTAAGAAATATATAAAATTAATGTCCAAAATAAAATATTATCTGGTTCCTGGTCATTATTTTTGTCGTTTAGCTGTCAAATCTGAACCCTAAATCTCATAACAACATAAGACAGAAATGACTGTTACGAATTCATAGAATGACCTAGAAGCCTAGCCAATAGGTTTTAAAGGAAGTTAAGCATTTTGTAAAGCTTGATAGGGGAAGATAAGGCATATTGCATGAGAGGTATTTTAAAATTATATCCTAGCCTCAGCAAATTCCATCAACTTTAATTCTAGAATATCTTCTCAAATCCACCTCCTTCTATTCAACTTCGTCTCTACCATTCACCCCAAGTGCAGACTACAGTAGATCCCTAAAAGTTTCTGATTGTACTTCACTCAGTCACTGTTTAGCAGCCCTAGTGATCTTTTAAAACATAAATCAGATTATGTGACCACCACCTTCCGTTTTAAATAAATTATTGACTTCCCCTGAAAACTTCTTAGTATGTCCTTAGTATGTCCTCAAAATCATATAACGTTTTCTCTGAACAGTCTTGTCCTATCAGACCAGACCCTGAGATTACAGACCACCACAATGTATCCCACGTTGAAAAGATGTGGGATTTTTTTTAAGTGACTTGGAATTTGCCCATGTATGAGATTCTAACTCAAGCACTAAGAGCATGCTTTTATAAGTAGAATTTATTATGTGCTGTTTTATGTATCCAAATAACGTATGTATGCATAAATTATGAAACATAATAAAATTAACCCCATGGACCCTCCAAATACCTATGAAGCTAAATATATCTCTATACTCCTTTGTAACGGGGTTTAGGACATGCTACCCCAATATAGGCACCTGGGCATTTGAGGAAACAGCAGAAGCAGGAAGCAGAAAGGTCACCTTCCCTTCACCCTTCTCCCCTGATGCAGCTCATAAAAGAAGTCTCTGACCTTTCTCTGACATAGGTCATGAGACCTTCATTTCAGAGATATCCTCCCTATATCTGGAGAAAATGAACATCCATATCCTTCAAGACACAGAGAGGCCAAGAGTCTGAATAAACAGGACTTGCTGAGTTGCCCCCAGTTTATCACCATTAGCCCAAACCTTTGTATCCTCCAATTATACTCTTCTATGATTTCCCATAAAAATAGTCTTCTTGTTTCTTTGAGTCTTCATTTATGAAGGCCCCCATGTCACATAAAGCTTATGTTGAACTGTAAACTAGTTCAACCGTTGTGGAAGTCAGTGTGGCGATTCCTCAGGGATCTAGAACTAGAAATACCATTTGACCCAGCCATCCCATTACTGGGTATATACCCAAAGGATTATAAATCATGCTGCTGTAAAGACACATGCACATGTGTGTTTATTGCGGCACTATTCACAATAGCAAAGACTTGGAACCAACCCAAATGTCCAACAATGATAGACTGAATTAAGAAAATGTGGCACATATACACCATGGAATACTATGCAGCCATAAAAAATGATAAGTTCATGTCCTTTGTAGGGACATGGATGAAGCTGGAAACCATCATTCTCAGCAAACTATCACAAGGACAAAAAACCAAAACACCGCATGTTCTCACTCATAGGTGGGAATTGAACAGTGAGAACACGTGGACACAGGAAGGGGAACATCACACACTGGGGCCTGTTGTGGGGTTGGGGGAGGGGGGAGGGATAGCATTAGGAGATATACCTAATGTTAAATGACGAGTTGATGGGTGCAGCACACCAACATGGCACATGTATACATGTGTAACACGTTGTGCACATGTACCCTAAAACTTAAAAGTATAATAAATAAATAAATAAATAAATAAGCTTATATTAAATAAATTAGTGTGCTTTTCTCTTGTTAGTCTCTGTTTTATGGTCTGTGTTTTCATCATAAACCCTGTGACGGTTAAGAAATCTTTTCTCTCCTACTTTCTTTTATCTTATCACTTTTTCTCTTTCCAGAAGCAACCACTACTCTGAAATTTGTGCTCTTCATTCTCTTGATTTTAAGTAAATAGATATATATTTTTATTATATATATAATTTTATTACATGCACATTTGTCCCTAACTATGCTTTGCTTGGTGGGGTTTTCAAATCAACTTAGCATATTTATATTTGTTTTGTTGAGGTTATTTTATGGACAGTTATGGGCATCTATTTTTCTTGATTTTATACTCATATAACAATCACCATCATAAGATGGAGAATATTTTCATCACCCTAAAATATTATTTAATCCCCCTTTAGACTTAATGGCTGCCATTCCTCTATATCTCAAGGCAACTATTGACAGAGAATTCTCATTATTATTAATCATCAGAAAAATGCAAATTGAAACCACGGCAAAACATCAATACACACTGAGCAAAATGATGAAAATGGAAAAGGCTGATCATACCAAGTGTTGATGAAGTTATGGAGCAACTGGAATGCTCACATAGCTGTGGGGGGATGAAAGTGGCACAACCACTTTGCAAAACAATTTAGCATTTTTTTTAAAAGTCAAATGTACCACCTGGAGTACTATGCAGCAATTTCGCTTATAGGATTTACCCCAAAGAAATGATAACTTATGTCCATAAAGCAATGTTTGCACAAAAGTTCCTAGCAACTTTATTAATGAAAGTCCCAAACTAGAAGCAACAACAATGTCGAACAACAGGAGAATAGATTAACAAACTGTGGTGTATTGATAGACTAATACTCAGCAATAAAAATGAAACTATTATTACATGCAACAGTATGGATACATCTCAAAATTATGACTTTAAGGAAAAGAAACCAGATGAAAAAGAGAAAAAAACTACATGATTTCATTTCTTTTTAATTACAACAGGCAAGACTAACGTATGGTAACACCAAAGCACATCAATTTTATTTGCTTCTGTGCTTATGAAAAGTGATATTGTAGTAGCTTTATTTTTTCAGTTAGTGTCAAGTTTCTAACATACTGTTAGGTGTTGATATAGTTTGCTGTAGTTTGTTTACTCTGCTTGTTGTGTAACGTTTCACTGGATAAACTGCTAAGACTTGGTCAGCAGGACAGATATGGCCCACCATCTGTAGTTTGCTAACCCCTGCTTTAAGCTATTACCCCAAAGCTACTGACCCCTGGCTCTGCACATCTGGACTACATCAGCTTCTAGAGGGGTAAGCAAACTGATAGCAAAAAAAAAAAAAAAATAGTCTATGGGTCAATCTGGCCTAGTACCTGTTTTTATAAATAAAGTTTTATTGGAACACAGCCACATTAGTTTTTATGTTGTCTATGTCTGTTTCCACACTACAAAGACAGAGTTGAGTACTCATATCAGAGACCCTGAGGCCTGCAAAGCCTAAACTATTTACTATCTACAACTTTACAAAAAAAAAAAATTTTTTTTCTTCCAAGCCCTGCACCAGAGTATGAACAAAGTTCTTAACCTAAAAGTCTGAGCTGAGCAAATACAAGCAAAGCTACCTTTCAAGATGATAGCTGAGAAAAATAAAGGAAAAATAAATTACTTAAAAATATCCCGAACTGAGACTACTGTTCACACTGAAAAACATTCCATTGCTTTCAAAATAGTTAGAATTTTTTTTAGCCCGCATGCACAGTGTAAGTCTCAGGGGCTTTGTGACAGTCATACCCTTTATTGCCTAGATAGCCTTCTTGGCCCCCACTACAGCTTGTAATGATTTAGCCTATCTTCTCAGGAATGTTCAAGGATTGAATGAAGTCAGAAGAACCCAAATAGACCCTCATCTGTCCTGAGGTTGGCATTCAAGAAGAGATTGTGTCCCAGGCAAAGGCAAGGAAGATGTGTCCTCCATTCATTATGTGTTTCTGTTCTAAACATTGAATTTATTTGCAGAAAACTAACCTATCCAGGACTTTGTTTTCTTTCTCTTTTTTTTCCCTTTAATTTTACACAGACAAACTTTTATTCATACCAGTGAATATTTCCATTTTCTAAGCCATCTTCCTGGAATAGGAAACTGTCTACGTTTGTCAAGGTGTAAAGAGGATTTACTTTCAGCACCACAAACACTTCTTCCCTTAAACCTTTGAAATAAACTATTAGCTAACGTTATCCTTAAAACACCTCCCTTTTTATCCCCTGGCTTAATAGCAAAACCACCTACTACCCACTCTCTTTCTATGGCCCCAAAAGAGGCATTCTCTAAGAAAGGAGGTGGCTGGCATTTGGCCAGAAAAGTCCCAAGATGAGAGGAAACATACTCCGAGGCATTTCTGTCAAGATCACAGACTCATGGTCGAGTCCCTCCTGGGAAATTTTCAAGATGAGGGTTTTCCTATTCACAAACCCCTTTCTTAAACATAACCTAAAAGGCAGCCTCTGAAACAAATATTATTTAGGAAAGAAAAGACCCAGGTTCTTGTTTGAAAACTCTCATTTTCAGTCTGCCAGCCTACAGTGTACAACAATGTGTATCTTGATTTAACTTGATCTCCACCCAGTGATTTGTGCAGCCCCGCGTGATCTGCAGAGTCTTAGAACCAGGCAAAGTCTCTATTGAAGCTGCTGGCTGTGTTTGCTGAACTGAAAGGGAATCCAGATTAAGAGGTGAAACTATTCCAAGCTCTGTGCCAAGAAGACACCGAAGAATGTGCCCAAGTTTCCTGAGTCTCCTGATAACACAGGCTTGGAGCTGGCAGTGCTGTGCACGTAAACTGAGACTGCAAGCTCTGACACAGAAGGAAAACATGCTCATTGTTGCTGCCTGCCATTTGGATCACAATAACAAAAGTTGCTGGCGGTTGTTGACATTCTTAAATTACAGGCCACAGCTTTATACGTTTGTATTAACCACCTTTTTCAAGTTCCAAGGGTCACGCCAAAGAAAATAAGAATTTTCCTGTTCTGTTTGGATAGAGCTTTCTAGGTTGATATTTTGGCTCCCCAAAAAACTCACAATTCACCTGTGAGGTAGGTAGAAAGTATATCCCTGCTTCCAGAGGAGGAAAGCCAGACTCGGAGAAAAGGAGGTTTGTGCCTGCTATTGAGAGCTTCAGAATAAAGATCATCTACCTTCCAGCTCAAAATGTAATTAGCCAAGCAAATCCAAGCCTCTTATTTGACAGGAAGTTTTCTGCTTCTTGTGTGTGCTAAGAAAAGGTTGTGAAATGCTAGTTTGGCTGCTGGAAGAAAGAGCAGTGCAGAATGATCTTTCCCCTTGGTTAAAGCTGAGGTACGGAATATCTGAACTGTTATTTCTCTAAACAGCCTGAGCAAGGGAGCTGGAATCTTGATCAAACAAGGAGGATTGATTCACAGGGTAGATGGGGGAGCCCAGGGGACATAGTTGGAAGAAGTCCAATATATGTTGTATTAAAGCCTAAAGGTTATTATTGATTCTGTTCTGTCAACACTTTATTTTTCTTCACTAGAGGAGTTTCTCCTAGAAATATGGACTCCTTGGTCGCTATAGTTCCATTTAAACCATTAAAGCATAAGCCTGGCTTGTATAGTTTCTGTACTTGCTTTAATAATTATGTTATGACTGTGAAACTTTTCTATAAAGAGAGTATCTGCTCTTCCTTTTTTCTGTTTATTGGACAGCAAGCCAACCTACCTCCCACCTTTCTCATCTACAACACAGAAGACACGATCGCTTTATTTACCTGGACATGAGCATACCATGTTGATTTAGGAATCTACATAGGGTGGAGGTAGGCAGGAACAGGCTGCCAACATCCTTTGGCTCGACCTTGAGCTCCCTCAGAATGCAATTCACACTATTTCACCAGGAAGTGGTTAACGTGGCTTGTCTTAAACATGATACCACCAGAGAAGTGTTGCTAATACTCAACATTATGTATAACTTCCTCTGGGCATGAGACCCTGGTAGGATGTGGTTCTGTTTCCCGGCTCCAAAGTATGTGGCTGTGATTCTGCTTCTCACCTCTCATTAGGAAGGAAAATTACTATAGAGCCACCCTCTGTCTGCAGGAGACCATTAGTCTCTCAACTAGAGAAGAAGCCATCACCTACGCCCTACAAATGTCTGTCCACCTTTTTCATGCAATTTATTACAACCTAAGACTGCCTTAACGTGGGAGATGTTTCTTAGGTCATTCTTTTTTATTCCTATGTCATTTTCAGGAAATTTCCTGCTGAGAAGGCAAATAAAGCCTTACATATGTGTGTGCATGTGTGTATGTGTGTATAGTCATGTGTGGATACTTATGTGTGTGTGTATGTGTGTGTACTTATGTGTGTTCGTATGTGTGTGTGTGTGTGCATGCATGCATTCCTTTTGCTTAATAGAATTTATTCTGCACTCTGAATACAATCTGATACTGTCTCTTAAAATATTTTTTGTTGCTTGAATGGTCCCCATTCTGATTTGGAGTTTTGAAACAAAATGAAATCAAATAGTGTGAAATATTCTTCACTACCTTCTCATTTACATTTGCCCCCAGTTAACAAATTTATTGGATTTATGTTTTGTTATTTCAAGGTCCAAAATTGGATTGTGACATAATTAAATAATTAAAAAATAGAAAAGTATAGATCACAATGGGAGATGCTTGAGACATTTAGGTGTGAGGAGTCATAGTGAGTCCTATGACTCCAAATTCCGGTGACTGTTCACCTTTGCAGAGAATCCCTTTCAACGAGATATTGACTGCTGGTTAATTGAAAGGAATTTCAGCATCTTAAAAGACTCACACCTGTCCTAAAAATGATCTGAGCTGAGTGCCAACAGTAATTAGGCTCCCGGGGAGTTTGGGCAAATTTTGACACATTGAATTTTTAGGGACTTAAAAGGTGAGTGTTAAAAAACTTACTTCTAATTCAAAGTAGTAAATTTTTAGAGAGTTGTGTCAATATAAACTTGAATCAAAATTTTACAAAGGGTTATGTGTATGATAAAATTGCACTGAAGTACACACAAACATATACACTAACACACAAATGAGGGCATGAAAAACCAGGGAAATGTGAATGAGGTTGGCGGATGTCAGCTTCCTGGTTGTGACATTGTACTGTAGTTCTTTCTTCAAGAGGTTACTCTTGGGGAAAACTGGATGAAGGATACTTGAGATCTCTTTGTATTATTTCTTACACCTACATGTAAAACTAAAATTATCTCAAAATTTTTTTTAATTACTTAAAGAAACCATATGAAGAAAGGCAGAAAAATAGCAGGAAGAAAGCATTTGTAATATTCCAAGGAGGGAAGGCAGGCAGAGAGGACAGGTACAATCTTTAGGGTCCAGGAAATAAAGCATAGCAGGGTGAAGGAAGGTTGAAAAAGTTTATGCATTCCTGCAGAGAGAAATTGAATACAAAGTACCTGATCATACCAAGGAAAATTGTACCTCCAGGGTTTTCGTTTCTCGATGCAAACACCCAGACATAGAATGTTGTGCCTGGATTGAGTAGAAGCCACCAGCAGTTGTCTCAGCTACCAGAGAAGCCATCAAAATGGAATCATAACTCTCCTTTGTTGCTTTCCTTTATAACCATGAAAGCTGAAATCTGGCTTCTAGACTTATCAAAACTAAATTGAAAAATTGTGGTTTGCTCCTCCTTTGGAAAAACCAACGCTTAGGTTAAAATGCTAACTGGGCTTCATTTTAAATCATGAAGAGCAGGGGGAAAAAAGACACAGTCACCACAGACAAGCTGACCAATTTATGTTCCATCATATTTCACAGCCTGGCGTCACTATTTTGCCCTTCCATAGGGAATCTGACATCTTTCATTTCTTTTCCCTAAAGATCTTTCTTCTGCAGGCAAGGCTGGAGTGCTGGAGAACTTCCATCTGCCCTCTAGACGTACTTTCCACCCAGGACTCTTTCCCCTTATGGGCTACAAGAACAGGCTCTTTTTCTCAACATGACGTTTTGGAGATTCAGTCATATTTGTGCTTCTGTCTGTCATATGTGCTTTTTGTTTGTTGGTACCAACGTGTACACTCCATTCTATGAGCATGCCATATTGTGTTCATCCATTTTCCTTCGAATGGATATTTACATTGAAATTCAACTCCTAGATATAGACCTAAGAGAAATGAGTGCATATATACACAAAAGACTTGTACAAATATGTTCACAGCAGCTTTATACACATATATAATATATGTGTGTGTGTGTGTGTATATATAGTCTTGCTCTAACAACATGTCCACAACAGACCGCATATACAACAGTGCTCCCATGAGATTATAATGCCGTATTTTTACTGTACTGTGCCTTTTCCATATTTAGATACCCAACTTCTTATCATTGGGCTACAGTTGCCTACAGTATGTAGTACAGGATCAGGCTGTTCAGGTTTGTAGCCAGGAGCAATAGGTTATACCATATAGTCCAGGTATATAGTGGGCTATACCATCTAAGTTTGTGTAAATTCACTCTGTGATGATCACATGATGACACAATCATCTAAGGACACATTTCTCAGAACCTCTCACTATTGCTAAGCAACCCATGACTGTGTATGATAGAAAAACATGAGGATACATGCAGATATTAAGGAAAGAAGAGAGCATCTTTGGAAAGTGAGGGGTAGGAATTGCAGGAGGATGAACCAAAAATTTTGAAGCATAGGTCCAAAAGGCAATTTTAGTGTTAGGAGGCATTTTGCATTCTGCAGCCTCAGTTCAAATTCTACATAACTTCATTTCTGCCTCCCTTAGTTCACAGCTCTCTGATTCCATAAAAACATCAATATTCCTAATATCAAGGGCACTTAACTTCAGCAATGCAAGTGTCTGAGTTAAAGAGGATTAAAATAAGCTGACTCCAAGTTTCTCTAGTTGAATTACAGCCCATTCTACAGTATTGGGGCTTAAAGATCAGATTCCTCACCTCACCTTCCAAAACACTGATAACATGGACACCAAATAGCAAATTACTAGAAGCAATGCAGTTTAGTAGACATGCCATTGGAATCATAACGCCTAGATTTTTAATGTAGTACTGCTACATGAGCGCTGAATCCACTTAAATAAACCCTTGTCATAGCACTTTTCACTATAAAACAATAGCATTTGCTGGCATGACTGTAAGACTGTCTCACTTTCACTAACCTACAAGGTATTTGAAGTCCTCTTATTTCCTAAATTAGTAGTTTCACATCTCCCTTTAGTTCTCTATTTTCCCTCATGTCTCTTGAAGAGCATCTCCAAGGCTCATTCATTTTCCTTTTCAGGATTACGCACTTCACACAGAATCAAGGGGCTGGTTTCCCTGCACATGGAGCAGCTTTTCTCTGTATTTGTTTGTAAAAGACCCCAAGAAAGCAACCACATTTTCTTTCCATAAATCAAAGCCAAAAGGTAGCTGCCAAAACCTGACTTCATGGGTACCAACCAGCTGCAGTTACATACCAAGAGGAAATTTAATGAGTCATCTCCTTAAGATGACGTGCTGGTTGTTTAGAGTGAGTTCTCAATGATTCCGTAGTGAAATCATCACTTTCCTGCTGTCATTTTTTTTGTTTGTTTGTTTTAGAGACAGAGTCTCACTGTCGCCCAGGCTGGAGTGCAGTAGCGTGATCTCGGCTCACTGCAACCTCTGCCTCCTAGTTTCAAGTGCATCTCCTGACTCAGCCTCCCCAGTAGCTGGGATTACAGGCACGTGCCCCCACTCCCGGCTAATTTTTGTATTTTCTGTAGAGACGTGGTTTCACCATGTTGGCCAGTCTGGTCTCAAACGCCTGGCCTCAAGTGATCCACTCGCTTCAGCCTCCCAAAGTGCTGGAATTACAGGCGTGAGCCACCGCACCTGGCCCCTGGAGTCATTTTATGAACATTAACAGTGTCAATGTTGCCCAGATTTCCCACATAATATCATATCTGTGTAAAACATGACACAGGCAGGGAAGCAGAACTTCAAAGATAGCTAAAGCTATAGATATAAATGTAGACATGGATACAGATATACACATATATATCCTCTTTATACATGTATGATTGATAAAAATATATGAAATCTATCTTTCTAGAGGAAGCAAGAGAGAAAAAGCTAGAGAGCTATTATCTATCTGTATATGTGTTTATTCCATCCATCCATCCATCCATCCACCCATCCATCCACCTATTCACCTATCCATGTGCATTAGTCCATTTTCACACTGCTATAAAGAACTGCCCGAGAATGGGTAATTTATAAAAAAAAAAAAAAAAAAAAAAAAAAAAAAAAGGTTTAATTGACTCACAGTTCCACATAGCTGGGGAGGCTTCAGGAAACTTATAATCATGGCAGAAGGTGAAAGGGAAGCAAGGCACCTTCTTCACAAGGTGGCAGGAAGGAGAAATGCCCAGGGAAGGGGGAAGAGGCCCTTATAAAACCATTAGATCTCAGGAGAACTCACTATCATGAGAACAGCATGGGGGAAACCAACGCAATGATGCAATTACCTCCACCTGGTCTCTCCCTTGACATGTGGGAATTATGGTGATTACAATTCAAGACGAGATTTGGGTGGGGACACAAAGCCTAACCATATCACCATCTATCTATCTAGATCTATTCCATCCATTTATCTATCCATCTCTCCACTCATTCATCCATCCATCTATATCTCTTCCAGCTATCTTTCTGTCCATCCATCTACCTATTCATCTGTTCATCTATCTACCTAGATATATTCTATGTATTCATCTATCTATATCTATTCCAGCTATCTTTCTGTCCATCCATACATATATTCATCTATCCATCTATCTAGATCTATTCCACCTATCATCTATCTATCCACCTATCTATTCATCTATCCATACATCCATTTATATCTATTCCAGCTATCTATCTTTCTGTTCACCTATACATTCCATACATCTATTCATCTATCCATCTATCTAGAACTATTTCAGGTAGCTCTCTATTTATTTGAGAGAGAGAGAGAGAGAGAGAGAAAGAGAGAAGCAGGTCCAAATCCCACAGGGCAAGCTAGCAGGAAGTACAGCCTGGAACTCACCACATAGACTGAGGCTGCTCCCCAGAGGCAGAGTTTCTTCTTCTCTACATGTTTTTAAGCATCGGCCCTGCTTTGAAAGCCTTCCCCCAGAATAAACAAGGACTGCAAGGTTAACGGGATAATCTGCCTTACTTAAAGTCAACTGATTATGGACTGTAATTACATATCTTTATGACAATGCCTACGTTAGTTTAAATAACTGGACACCATAGCTTAGCAAAGCTGGCATGTCAAAAAGATCATCACAGAATTGGAAAAAGGTGGAAAAGGTCAAGGGAGTCAGAAATAACAAATAATGACAAGAATCTTGTGTGCGTAAAGGTGTGCTGGGTGCTACTGCACAAATCACGTTCTCCCTGGTCCTGTGTACTCATCTGTAAAAAGCAGACAGTATGTTGCCCTTGGAGTATTGTCAGAAACATAATAAGATAATGTGCATAATGCACCTTACACTCTTGGCAATCATCTGTTACTTAATAAAATTGCTCCTCCCCTTACTTATAAAACGTCGTTCAGAAGAATTTTATTTCACAGGGATATTGTTTTATGTGCAGATTTGGGGGTCCTCTCTTTAGTGATTCTGCTGTATTAGGTCTTTTTTAGGAAGGGGCGAACATGTGCATGTTTAACCAGTATTTAAATAATACTGGGCTGATGGAAAGGAACTACAACCTTTGAAATTAAGCCATAGAGAAAGTCAAAAGAACTTAAGTGCTTATTATATTTTTAAAGGTCTTCAAAGAAAGACAGTAGTCAGGTTAGTGAGGAACTATAATTAGTGAAAGAAGACTTTCTATTGATTAATATATATTATAATTACAAATGAATATGGTATCTCTAGGATTGCAATAAACATTTCCATTCTAAAGATACAGGGCTGGGCACGGTGGCTCACACCTGTAATCCCAGCACTTTGGGAGGCCAAGGTGGGCGGATCACGAGGTCAGGAGATCGCGACCATCCTGGCTAACATGGTGAAAGCCCGTCTCTACTAAAAATACAAAAAAAATTAGCCGGGTGTGGTGGCAGGTGCCTGTAGTCCCAGCTACTCGGGAGGCTGAGGCAGGAGAATGGCGTGAACCCGGGAGGCGGAGCTTGCAGTGAGTGGAGATGGTGCCACTGCACTCCAGCCTGGGAGACAGAGTGAGACTCCATCTCCAAAAAAAAAAAAAAGGTAATGGATTGCCGGTCATGGTGGCTCATGCCTGTAACCCCAACGCTTTGGGAGGTCAAGGCAGGCAGATTGCTTGGGCAATAAGCCAAAACCCTGTCTCTACAAAAACTACAAAAATTGCCAGGCATGGTGGTATATGTCTGTAGTCTCAGCTACTCAGGAGGCTGAGGTGGGAGGATCACCTGAGTCCAGGGAGGTAGAGGCTGCAGTAAGCCATGTTCACACCACTGCACTCCAGCCTGGGCGACAGAGCAAAACCCTGTCTCAAAAAATAATAATAAAATAATGACTTTCTTCTATCAAGTTTTAAAATGAATAAGATGTGCTTTCAAATTAGTAACTTTTAAGTATTTTTAAATGCATTCATAAAGTGTAATAAATGAAACATTAATTTGCCAAGCCCTAAAAGGCAAGAGAGTAAATAGTCAACTGATAAGCATCATGCCTCCTGAAGCTATATAAGACTGCTCCAGAAAATAAAATGTATTAAATATTAGAAATGGTCTCTTCTTTCAAAAGTTTAAAACTTGAAACATCCTGTTACCTGCACATTGATGATGTGAAGGAGATGTTTATTACTGGGTGTGCACAACTGCCAATGTGGAAAATCGCAAAGGTGGTGTGGGCACTAACACTAAAAATCAACCCGAAGAATCTCTGTTCCTCAAGAAATAAGTAACTGTACAAGTGGTGGGTTCTCTCAACACCTGGAAAGGCCCAGCCAGGATTCATGACAAGTGCCCTTCTAAGTGGAGTACATGTTTGTAAAGCTTGATTTTAAATTCCTAAATTTGAACTCACAAAATTGCTAGCATATTTCTTCTCAGCCCTGAGTATTCTTGCTAGGCAAAGTTCAGTAGCACAAGCACACCCACATTTCATCTGGGCCACATCCCTAGCCTACCCTCAGCTAAATCTTGGCATTCCATTGCATCGCTCTCTACAGGCCAGGCCTGAGGTACAAAAAACATCTGCTAAGGCAATGAGGAATGATGAGACTTGCCACATGTCCCTCCTCCAGCTTCCCAAAACCCCATCTTAGACTCTGACTTAAATTGAAATCCACAATGTATACTTTAAAAATACGCACTTTGGCCTGAGCCAAGTGACTCACGCCTCTAATCCCAGCACTTTTGGAGGCTGAGGCAGGCGGATCACCTGAGGTCAGGAGTTCAAGATCAGCCTGGCCAACATGGTAAAACCCCGTCTCTACTAAAAACACACAAAAAAATTAGCCAGGCATGGTGGTGGGTGCCTGTTGTCCCAGCTACTAGGGAGGCTGAGGCAGAAGAATCGCTTGAACCCAGGCGGTGGAGGTTGCAGTGAGCCAAAATCGCACCACTGCACTCCAGCCTGGGTGGCAGAGTGAGACTTCATCTCAAAAAAAAAAAAAAAAAAAAAAAAAGCACATTGAAAAAGAAGTTTCCTCCTGCTTCCTCAGTCTTCTCTGAATGTGTATTATCCAAAACACTTTTTTTTTTGGTTATGTTTTGTCTTGTCTTGTTTTCACGTTTAGTGAAGTGACTTCATTGGAAGGCACAAGAGTGAGAAGAATTTTAAGCAACAGAATGAAGGTCGATGTCATAGAATTGTTCTGAGAGGCCATTGCAGTCCCAGGGCCAGGATGGAGTGCCCGGTAAGAGCCTTGGTCTTGGTGCAGAAGAAAGACAGCGTGTCACACAGGCTTGAGTGTCCAGGTCCCCAGAGGAGGATTGGGAGAATAAGCTCCCTGTGCCATGAACATTGCCAGGGGTCCACACAGACCTGCGTGGAGCAAGAACGAGGAGACATTGACCAACACTATTGAATGCCTATTGCATACCAAACACTGTAGATAGGCTTGCAATAGAGAAAAATGAGAAAGTGGGGAAGGAACATGTCAACGATCAGACACAGACCTTGTTTCTTAATTGCTGATTGTTTAAGAGACCAGCAGGGGGAAATGCACTCAGAACAAGTGACTACACTGTTATACACTATTGGTGGGAATATAAATTAGTTCAACCTCAATAGAAATCAGTATGGAGATTTCCCAAAGAACTAAAAATAGAACTACCATCCAACCCAACAATCCCACTACTGGGTATCTACTCAAAGGAAAACAAATCATTATATAAAAAATACATTTGCACTAGGATGTTCATTGTAGCACAATTCACAGTAGCAAAGTCAGGGAACCAATCTAACTGCTCATCAAGGGTTGACTGGATAAAGAAAATGTGATACATATAATCTATGGAATACTACACAGCCATAAAAAAGAATGAAACCATGTCCTTTGAAGCAACATAAATGGAGCTGGAGGCCATAATCCTAAGCAAATTCAAGCAGAAACAGAAAATCAAATATTTCGTGTTCTCACTGATAAGTGGGAGTTAAACAATGGGTACACACGGACATAAAGATGGAAATAATAGAACACCATGAGACATGCTCAGTGTCATGACTGAAATACATGCAAAGTGCTGGGAGACTGTGGAGAACTCACGACTGATAACGGGGTGGAGGAATGGCGAACATGTGCAGCCAGGATCTGGTGTAGCTCAAACAAGGAGAGATGCAGACTTTAAAATTTAGAATTGAAAGTCTCTGACCTGGTGCTTCCCCACAGCTCTGAGGATAAGGCTTGGTTAGAGATCTTTGTCCTCCAAGGACTGTTTTTCTTTCGTAACATATAAAAAATATAACTAGCTCTATATTCTTTTTCAAAAGACATTGTTTTTATTAGCGTGAACCTCCCAAGCTTGGGAGCATTACCTGAAGTTTTAAAAATACAGCCTTTCCGGCCGGGCGCAGTGGCTCACGCTTGTAATCCCAGCACTTTGGGAGGCCGAGGCGGGCGGATCACGAGGTCAGGAGATCGAGACCACGGTGAAACCCCGTCTCTACTAAAAATACAAAAAATTAGCCGGGCGTGGTGGCGGGCGCCTGTAGTCCCAGCTACTCGGAGAGGCTGAGGCAGGAGAATGGCGTGAACCCGGGAGGCGGAGCTTGC
>NW_026652282.1:5085003-5100343 GCF_009828535.3 Hylobates moloch
AAAAAAAAAAAAAAAAAAAAAAAAAAAAATACAGGCTTTCCTTTCAGATGACTTCCTGCGACTTTAAAATAGCCACAAAGGAAAAGATTCATATTAATTACAAGCTCCCATTGTGCTGAATATCCAAAATAAACACCCAGGCATCTTTCTTTCTTTAATTGCATGAAGCGGCAAGAGATAGGCCCTTTTTTTGTGACTGAAGAGGCAGAAAGTAGATATTTTGTTTATACCAGTGAATAGTGTAGGTCCTTCTGATTCCTCTCCAAGTATTAAGCTTTTTGCTTCAAAATATGTAAATACACATGGCAATATTTCCTTCTCTTGCTAGCTAAAGTGGCCATTAAAAGTCTTAAAATTGTTACTTATAAATAGATATATAAACATGCATTCAGCAGGGGTTTTTTTTTTTTGAGACGGAGTCTCGCTCTGCGCCCAGGCTGGAGTGCAGTGGCGCAATCTCGGCTCACTGCAAGCTCCGCCTCCCGGGTTCACGCCATTCTCCTGCCTCAGCCTCTCCGAGTAGCTGGGACTACAGGCGCCCGCCACCACGCCCGGCTAATTTTTTTGTATTTTTAGTAGAGACGGGGTTTCACCGTGGTCTCGATCTCCTGACCTCATGATCCGCCCGCCTCGGCCTCCCAAAGTGCTGGGATTACAAGCGTAAGCCACCGCGCCCGGCCTCAGCAGGGTTTTAAAATTCTTTTTCTTAAATTATAACTGAAAACTTTTAGATGCCTGATTCTTTGTGGATGAGGTTTTTTGTCAACTGATCCCCAAACCTTAAAAGTTGGTTCTCAAATGAGTTTAATTTTTCATAGTTTAATCATTCTAATCCTAGAATTCCCTTTTAGGATGAGGTATTCCTTTCCTACTGTTCCTTTGCCATTAATCACAAATTTAGTTTCTTAAAACAATGTAAACACTATTTTTTATTTCTGCATGTTAGGAGTCCAAAATCAGTCTCGGAAGTCTCAAACTGATATTTTGACAACGTTGTGTCTCCTCTGAAGGCTCCTGGGGAGAATTCATTTTCTTGCCTTTTCCAGCTTCTTGAGACCACCTGCCTTCCTTAGCTTGTGGCTTCCTCCTCCATCACTCCAACCTCTGCTTCCCTTGTCCCATCTCCTTCTCTGATTCTGATTCTCCTGCCTCTCTCTTAAAGGACATTAATGATTATTTTGAACACAGGCAGATAATCCAAGATCATCTCCCCTTCTCAAAGTCCTCAACTTAATCACAACAGCAAAGTCCCTTTTGCCATATAAGGTGACACAGGCATGGGCTCTGGTGATTAAGGACGTGGACATATTTGGAAAGCCATTCATTATTCACTCAGCATAGCTGAAAACACTTATGCATATTGATATGGTTTGGTTGTGTCCCCACTCAACTCTCATCTTGAATTGTACCTCCCACAATTTCCACTTGTGGGAGGGACAGGGTGGGAGGTAATCGGATCATGGGGGCAGGTCTTTCCTGTGCTGTTCTTGCAATAGTGAATAAGTCTCATGAGATCTGATGGTTTTACAAAGGGGAGTTTCCCTGCACACGTTCTCTTCTCTTGTCTGTCACCATGTGAGACGTGCCTTTCACCTTATATCCAGCCATGTGGAACTGTGAGTCCATTAAATGTCTTTCTTTTGTAAATTGTCCAGTCTCGGGTATGTCTCTATCAGCAGCGTGAAAATAAACTAATACATATATATGCCTGTGAATGTATAATTTTCACATGCGAGAAAACTTAGTTGATAATTCTTGTAATAGTACTATTCTGTTTATACGAATCCGTTCAGGCTATCTTAACAAAACACTACAAACTACATGGCTTAAGCGACAGAATTCCGTTTCTCACAGTACTAGAGGATGGGAAGTTTAGGATGAAGGTCTAGCAAGGTGAAGGTTCTGGTAAAGGCTCTCTTGCTGGCTTCAGGCAGCACATTCTAACATGGTAGAGAGAGAGTGCTGGTGTCTCTTCCCCTTCTTATAAGAGCACCAGATCTAGTGAGTGAGGGCCCACTCTTATGACTTCATTTTAGTATTTCCTCAAAGGCCCTGTCTTCAGACACACTCATATTGGCGGTTAGGGTTCCAAATTATTAATTTTGAGGGACACAATTCAGTCCATAGCAGTGTTTATATCCATTTAGGTTGTTGGGTGCAAGAGTGCACATCCAAAGATTGAAAACCACAGATTTGAAAACTGTGAAACTTAGTAAAGAAATGAATCTAAGATTTGAATATGTAGTTTCAGAAAAGTTTTCAAACTAGAAGTCCAAGGACCAAACTACCCCACTCATGGCTGTAAGAACTTTGCCTAACTGTATAATCTGTCTGATTATATTTTGTTTTCAAATATGGAGATAATAACATCTGTTTTTCCTTCTTTAAGGGGTCATTTCGAGGATAAAGTAGGACAACCATTGTCAAAGTGCTTCAAGGGCTCTGAAGTGCTTTATGAAAGTCTGTTGTTTATCCATATCGTTTGAAAGAGCAATGAACAGAGTGAGTGCTGAGAAATGCTTGTCCACTGTGGAAAGAATCCATGGAGGGCATGAGAACCATATATTACAGATTTGCAGAGGTATTGCTGTTTTCATTGTTCCATAATGTTTTTAAGGAAAGGCAGGCCAGACATGGTGGTTCATGCCTGTAACCCCAGCATTTGGGGAGGCCAAGGTGGGAGGATCTCTTGAGCCCAAGAGTGTGAGACCAGCCTGGACAACATAGTGAGACATTGTCTCTACAAAAAAAAACTAAAAAGTAGCCAGGCATGGTGGTGCATGCCCATAGTCCCAGCTACTTGGAGGCTGAGGTGGGAGGATTGCTTGAGGCCAGGAGTTTCAGGCTGCAGTAAGCTAGGGTCACACCACTGCACTTTAGCCTGAGGGACAGAGTGAGATTGTGTCTCAAATAAGTGAATAAAGTATAGGCAAAAAAAGAGAAAAAAAAGTTACTAAATACAAATAAATTGCTCTCCTTTATAGAGAAAGCCCTAGAAAACTTGGGTGGGAACCACCTATGATATAGGTTAATGGCTAATCAGAAGAAGAAAAGAAAACCAGAATAAAGTTAAGAATGAGTTATAAAAATTTGAATTTGGCTAATTTTCCCTGTATGTAGGTTCATAAATGTGTTTTTTCCTCACTTTGCATATTCCCAGCAAATACAGGGTTTAGGTATTTTATTTTATCCTGTCATCTTAATAAAAAATAATTTTTGTAGGAAGCACATGATTAGCTAACCCTGGTGCGAAATTTCCAGGAACAACCTGAGGAGGTCAAAGAAACCCATGGCCAGTGCTGTTGCTCCTCCAATGACAGCTACTGAAATTATTAAAGACAAGTTCTAGGGAAAGAACCAGTTCCTTAAAGGGTGATCCTTAAAACCCTAAGCCTATGAAATATGAGTTAATGTCACAGCCTATATTTTATTAAAAGTTGGATCTGTGAACTATCTTCTTAAACACTTTACTACGGGTGATGCCTCTTAAAATGTGTCTGTACATTGTCTCACAAAATCCAGATTTAGATGAGAAAGGAATCTTAATGTCATCGTAATCTTGTTAGGAGGAACCATGATATTGCGTGACATGGAACAAGTTTAAGCTTTATTTCATTACTGTCCCCTATTCCAACAGCTTAGCCTTTTCCAGTATGTGTCAAAACACACAGCTTTTAATCAGCTTAATCAGAGTAACATTATATTAGTTCAACAGTCTGCCATGTCAGCATACAATGTGCACTCCGAGAAACATTTTGCAAACACAATGAAACCCGAAATTTTCACGAGTCTCTAAAACATAATCAGGGTGGCTAATATACTGTGTCAGCAACAGCAGAGCAAATCTGGGAACTGTAATTAAAAAGATGATATTTTTTCTCTCAAATTAATTCTGTAGAAAATTCTTACAAGAGAATTGCATTATGCTGCACTCTGTGGGTGTGTGTGTGTGTGTGTGTGTGTGTGTGTGTGTGTGTGTGTGTGTGGTGGTGGCTATGTTGAACCTTGATTTAGTATCTCTTCTTCAAGATTTTTTATTCCTGCTGCTCAAAACAATTGAGCCTAATCTCCACTAGGTTGAATAGTATGGTCAAAGCAAGCCTAAAGAATTGTGGTTCTGTATGAATTGGCTACCAAACCACTGTATGAAAAGAATAATGACTCAATAACAAAATCATCCAGTAACTTTCGTGGAAAACACTATTTATCTGAGTAAACTATAGCTCTCTATAAAGTATCTATTATAGTGTCAATCTGTCTTGCACTTTGGGAAAAAACTCTTAAATTGACATTTATCAGGTTTCCAATAATGCCATCCTGTCATTCAAATCTCTTGTAAACAGCACACAGCAGTAACAATTTATAGCTTGGTGATTTAGGTTTTATTTTGCAGATTACAGATAAATCATACATTGGGTTGCAAAAATGGCAGGCTTTCTACATTTGCCTACCATGATGAAGTGATTAGCTGTCACATTCAGAATACATATTGGAAAATGGCATGGTATGAAGGTTGTTGGCAGATCCAACAGTTTTAACTTGTCTGGTCAAAACAAGGAAAGCTACAGAGATGACAGAAAGAAAATATGATGGTGGCTTCAAGTAAAGGCTTGGTTTCCTCTACATGCTCCTCCATATCAGAAAGATCATACAGCCCTTCTCCTCCTGACACTTACAGGCTCCAATGAGCACCCATTAGGTTGGTGCCTCCACCGTGGTCTGAAGTCACAAGGAAGCCATAGCCACCTGCTGCCTGAGGAGCGATGGCAGTATCATCCCATGATCTGACGTAGACATTCTCTCAAATCCTGAGAGATTCAGCTCTACTTTGAAAATATATCTTCAATATATCCTCAACTTCTCCCAGGTCTAGGCTCAAATGTCATTTGATCAGAAGGGCTTTCCTGGCTGCACTCTGTTAAGGAGACTGTCCTCTTCTCTACAAAAGTTGCTGTTCTCTTACCTGTTGCAATTTTTCTCCTTGGTTTTCTTCACTATCTCTGTGGGGTGTGTGTGTGTCCCCTCCCTATTGCATCTTTCTTTGTGATACTTTTACAAAATACTTGAACTATCATCTCCGAGTGTTGGGCTATATCATTGTAATAAAGTACAAGTTGAATCTGTTCAAAACAGCGCAGCACAAACTCATTTAATTTATTGGTAATACGAGGACACTATTATTTACCTCCCCACATTTTCTTACTGATTTCGTAATATCCTATCTGTGAAATGCTCAGGAAGTATTTGCCATGTAACTGGTGGTTAAGATTTTATTATTCAGCATTAGCAAAAGCATTCAGTGTGCTTCTCTCAACATCTAAGAATAGGTCAGGCACGGTGGCTCACGCCTGTAATCCCAGCACTTTGGGAGGCTGAGGTGAGAGGATTGCTTGATTCCAGGAATTCAAGACCAGCCTGGGCAACATAGTGAGACCCCATCTGTACAAAACAAATTGAGAATTAGCCAGGCATGGTTGTTTGTGCCTGTAGTTCCAGCTACTCAGGAAATGGAAGCGGAAAGATTGCTTCAGCCTAGGAGGTCAAGGCTATAGTGAGCTATGATTGTACCACTTTACTCCAGCCTAGGTGACGGAATAAGACTCCATCTCAAAAGTAAAAACCTAATGATAAACTGTTAAGATGATCTACAGACAGATAAAGAGGCAGCTTACATCTCCAGTGTCTCACCAGCCATTCAGCATGGTCTCATGAGCTTGTAACAACTCAACTACAGGATGTGCCCAAGTTTAGAGAAACCCGGAATTGTTATGACAGTCAAATCTGCCCCACAACTCCTCATTGCAAACGTGGTTGGGTCATAAATATGACTTACTTTTATAGAGCCCTCACTGCTGTGGTTTGAATGTTAGTGTCCCTCCAAAATTTATGGCTGATACTTAATCTCCAATGCAATAGTATTAGGAGGATTTGAGGGATGATTAGGTCATGAGAGCTCCAGCCTCCTGAATGGGATGAGTACCCTTATGAAAGAAACTGAGAGGATCTCTTTGGCCCTTTCACCCTTTATCCAGATGAGGACACAATGAGAGGCACCATCTACAAAGGAGAGAGCAGACTTCACCATATACCAAATCTGTTTGTGCCTTGATCTTGGATTTCTCAGCCTCCAGAATTGAGAGAAATAAATTTATATTATGTATAAATTATACCATCTAAGATGTTTGCTTATAGCCGTAGATAGGGATTGAGACTCTCACCATTGGCAGGGCACTGCACCCCGGACTTGTCACATATCATGATGTCTGATTTTTGTGATAACTGAGTGAGGTTGGCATTGATGTTGGCCAATCAACCGTTGACCAACTAATTTGAGTCTGCTCAAGGTCCCCAGAGTGAGTGAGTGGCAGAACTGTGAAGGAAACCCATTTTCCTTCATTCCATAGTCTGGGATTTTGGTGGCCATGCCATTTTGCCCTCTGATATTATTTGGAAACAGGAGAAGATCATAGGTTTTAGACCCAGAAAGAGATGTGTTTGAATCTTGGCTCTGCTTCTAATGCAAATTCTGACCCAAACTCACTACATCTGAAGTGCTTGCACATGGGAAGCACCCCATTACCATCTGTTTCTTTGAATATCAAATTATATTTGTTTCGACATTAGGAGGTGGTGTTTATGTATGGCAAGATATTTGTGTAATATATTTATTCAAAATACAAAATATTTCCAGGACCCAGAAGGCTCATTCATTTTGTACTAAAAACTACTGACCAATGGAGATATTCCAAATACACAATTGCATCTCACATCATGACTTATATGCTTTAAATGAGTTAAATTTAAATCACTTTAGAATATGAACATTTTGATCAGCCAGTGAAGCTTTCCATAAATGCTATCAGATGCTAGACTGGAGAAAAGGTATAGACATTAGAGTGAATATTGGCCTATATACTTGAAATGTATTATGTTATTATTAATTTATTCTCATCAAAATTACCCCTCTTTGCAAATTCAGCACATGATGTCACATATATTACCAGAGGGCCATTTTCTTTCCAGAGATAACTATAAGATAGATCAGAAATAAAATGAGAGTTGTGAGCGGTCAGGTACAGTATAATTCTATTGGGTAACATTTCTTTTGAAACACAAGTATATAATATGATCAGGACAATCATTTTTATAAACGAAGATAGTTTCATTTTTATGCTTCCAATCATTGCTATGCTTAATAGGCTTGGGGTTACCTTTTTCTTTCTAAAGTGAAGAAAATGTATTTCTTCTCCATTGTTTTACTGAAATGCATAATATGTGGAAATGTGTAGGTCAATAAGATTCTGGGAAAAAATTAACGTAATAGATTTTTGCCTCATTTCTTAAAAATGCCTTTACAATTGTTTTGTTGTTGCTAACATGGAACATTTTACAACATTCTACATAAAGGATAAAGTAAGTTTTCAAAACTATCATCATGTTTTAGACATAGCATGCATATACTGTACAAATCTTTTAAGTAAAATTCTTTTTATTGCTGCTTCAATAAAGCTGTTTTCTTCTACCCTACCACTGGCTTACCTTTGAATCCTTGGCAAAGCCAAAAATCCTGAAAGGCTAAACCCCACTTTGGGACTCGCCTGTCCTGCATCAAATTCACTCTCCCAGTAGCCATATATGAGAATTTCAGTCACTCCACAGACATGTGCAAATACTTGGGATTGTCAATCGTTTCACAATTTCATTCATTCTGGTAGCTGGGCTGTAGCATGTCGTTATGGCTTTTTTTTTTTTAGTGGTTTTTTTTTTTATTATACTTTAGGTTTTAGGGTACATGTGCACAATGTGCAGGTTTGTTACATATCTATCCATGTGCCATGTTGATTTCCTGCACCCATTAACTCATCATTTAGCATTAGGTATGTCGTTATGGCTTTAACTTATATTTTCCTGATAAAGAATGCTGTTGAGTAACTTTCCATATGCTTATGGGCCAGTCAGAAATCCTTATTTGGAAATGGTCTGTCTAAATCTTCTGAAAATGTTTAATTGAGTTGTCTTTTTTATACTGATTTATAGGATTTCTTAATATATTCTAAATATCAGTCCTCTGGAGACCATAATGTCTCATTCTTTATCATATCCTTGAACTCTCTTAGTGATGTCTAGTGATGAGCAAAATTTTTTAATTTTAATCATAACCAATTTATCAGTTTTTTATGCCTAGTAATTTTTGTGTTCTCTTTAAAAACTGTTGTATATCCCAAGCTCATAAACATACTCTTCTTGTTTTTTTCTGTAAGTCTTATAATTCATATTTTACAGATCATCTGTGACCTATTTCATATTAATGTATTTGAGGTAGAGGTAAATATTTTTAAAATATTGAAATCCAATGGAACCAACATCACCTATCCTAAGTAACCATTCTTTCCCGCCAATGAATTGCTGTAATACTTTTTCATAAATATGTCGGCTGCATATATGGGATGTACTCTAGATTCTAGACTCTGTTTTCTATGTATCTTTTAGTGTATTCTTGTGCTACTATCTTGATTACCATAGCTTCATTGTAATTCTTGATATCTGGTAAATTAAGTATTTGGCCTTTGTTTTTACCTTAGCTACTTTTTAGGTATTTTGGCTTTGGATATAAATCTTACAAGTCAGTTTCACAATTTCCACAAAATCTTTGGTAAAATATTGATAGGGATTGCACAAGCTTGGAAAAATGGGTATCTTAAAAATATTGAGTCCTCCAGACTATAAACATGATATATTTCTATATGTAGGCCTTTAATTTCTCTGAGCATTTTTGTTATTGTTTCCTGTGTAGAAGTGTTCACATAATTAACTAGATTGATTTATGTGTACATGTGAATTCATTTATTTATTTGTTCCCTTACATTTAAATTTCTAACTCATTGTTCCTTGTATCATTGTCAGGTTTTACTAAATTATGAAAGAACTATTTGACCCCAATCCTTGGTCAAGCCAATAATAGCAGAAGTAATTTTTAAACTATTTCCTCACCCCACAAACACTTACCAACGTGTATAGATAATATTCTACATCCATCTTCTTTTCCATTCTTACATGTTTTCCCATGCATTTCAGATACAACTGTTTCTCAGCAATTTTTTACCATACTCCCATGATGGAACTTCAGTCATATCCCTCACCAATTCAACCATACACCATTTCAGGATTAACCATTATTAAATATCACCTTCAGCATAGCATTTTCTTACCAGATCTTCATCTCTTCCTCATATTTTCCATCAATTATGTGTCAAGGCTGCACTCTTTCCAGCCCTGCATCTTTCTCTTCCTCTTCCTCTATGTGTACTTTGGACACCAAGTCAAACCAGCCACCTTAACAGACCTTAAACATTACCTTTGCTTAGGCTGCTTAGTGCCTCTGGACTCCCCCTTCTCCCTTGATTCCTATCTCTTCCAGTATCCATCCCTCAAGAAACATGGAAGTCAAACTTGGGTTTTAAATAAGATAATTTACTAGCCCTCAACCAAACACAATCAATTGATTCTTTGAAACCATATTGTTCTTTTGAGGGCACATTTTTTTTTTTTTTTTTTTTTTTTTTTTTGAGACAGAGTCTTGCTCTGTCCCCCAGGCTGGAGTGCAGTGGCGCGATCTCTGCTCACTGCAAGCTCCGCCTCCCGGGTTCACGCCATTCTCCTGCCTCAGCCTCTCCGAGTAGCTGGGACTACAGGCGCCCGCCACCACGCCCGGCTAATTTTTTTTGTATTTTTAGTAGAGACGGGGTTTCACCGTGGTCTCGATCTCCTGACCTCGTGATCCGCCCGCCTCGGCCTCCCAAAGTGCTGGGATTACAAGCGTGAGCCACCGCGCCCGGCCAAGGGCACATTTTTTTTAGTATACCCTGGTAGGCTACTATTTGAGGAGATATTTCCCTTCAACCTTCTTCTGACATTGTTTGGTTTATCTTTGTATCCTTAAAAGCATTCAGCACAGTCTTTGGTTCATGGTTGATACTTAATAAATATATGTTGACTTAAATCTAATTTTAATAGATCCAAGTAGAAAAGCATAATGCAGTCGTGCTATCTTTTCTGTTTGAGTTATGTCAGCCATGGGATCCTGAGAAGACCTTTTGAAGTGCTAAAATGAAAAATAGGCAAAACTCCATTCTGCTCTAGCTAGAGGATCATTAAAAAATTCAGACCCTTCACTTTTTTAAAGCATATAATTTATGTGCATTATAAAGCAACCCTTTGTTTTCACAAGTCAACATTCTTAATGCAGTCTGTCAAAGTGCATTCTCAGTAAATTGCTTTGATAAATATGCCAGCTCAGTGCATTTCTTTTAACCTGAAGAGAGAAAGATTTTTAAAAAGACTTTTGCAGCAGCAAAAAAGAAAATAAATAAAACAGATCTAGACTTTGCTGTATATTTTTATGTCCAAGCTTGCAAATAATTTCCTTAACACTCTCATGAGCCAGAACTCTGCCTCCAAATTTGTAATTCAAAAGCCTTGTTTTTGTTTTAGAACAGATAGAGAGTGCCAGTTTCTGCTTCTGCCCCACACACTCACCCATGAACAGGTCCTGAGCATGCACAAACTTGATATGGTTTTTAAAACACAGACGGGAAAACCATCCTCAGGTTCACACACCTAAGCTCCAGCACTTCAAGGTAGTAAGTAAGCAATTCTTTCTTTTCTAGAGACCCTCACTGCAAAATCTCACCCGGAAGACTTCAAGGACTGGATATTGGTTAGTTTGGAACTGACTTTTTTCTATGTAGCAGTTGGTGTAGCTAATACAATGTGATAACACTTCCTGCACATATTTTCCTTGAATATTTAAAATCGATTTCTTAGTTTTCCTCCCCCACCAGGGGTGGTGGAGTTTTATGTAACGATGTAGGAAAACAGAGTAGTAGAGAGACACTTTTTGTCTTAATGGGAGCTTTTGATGAAGTGAGACTTAATCCAAAACATGTTGATTCAAACACAATGTAACCACATTGTCTTGTTACAGATCTTTATAAATATGTGTCTGTGTGCAAATATTCACTCTCAAACACACACTCTTTTAGGGAAAACAACTTGTATCTCACTTTGATACGTATTCAACTACAGAAAGTCTGCTACTTCATTCAATTAACGCCAAACTCGCCACAGAATTTGATCAGGTTTAGGGGGAGATGCTCTCTTTTGGATTTCCTCACACTTCCCTTGAGTCATAACTATTGTTTCCTTGGGCAGAAAGATGAAAGTAGGGTTTACTACAGAAAGCTACCAAATTCTTCTAAAACATAATGTCAAATAAATAATAAAAGAAAATAACCTGTGAATACTGTATTTCTTATTGTGTGTACACAATTTGTCACTGTGATTTTTTTCTACTTTATGACTGGATATCAATACCAACCAGACATTCATTTTCCTCAGGTATTATCTGGGTAAAAAACGCCCCCCTGGTAAATCAGCTGTCAGAATGTCCTCGGTCTCAAAGACAGTACTCAGGATTCCTTTCAAAAGCTTAGGAAATGGCCTCAGATTGACACTCCTGACTTGTTGAGAGTCAACAGGAAATGTGGCAGGGAAAGAGTAAGAGCTTGGGACCCAGGCAGTGGAGGGGTAAGAGGATGCGGCTTATATGGAAGAGCTTGGGACCCAAGCATTTGGAGAGATAAGAGGATGTGGCTTGTAAGTGTCCTTCCTGGAAACCCCACAGGTGACAAACCGCACAGGTGCATTCCGCCTATGCTGATGCTCTGACCACTTCTGAGTTGTCATTTATGTCTCCCCAGTATCCCCAGAAGAAACTCGCCAACCTCAAGTTGGAAGTCAAGGCTTCTGAAACCGACGTGGGAGAGGGGAGAAGTAGATAGAGTCTAACTCTCAACACTTACACAGGTGGGCTAAACCAGTTATCCACTCTCTCCTCCCACTACCCTTCACCAGGAACTCACTTTCCTGGTGTTGATTCCCTGGAGCAGCCTTTCTGAACTCCAAGGTCATGGTCACCCTATTCCACTTCCCAAGCATGTCCTTCTCCAGCCCTATGACACACAGAAGCCTATGGACTTCTCATCATACATCATAAGGGCTTCTTCTTTGAGTCTTGGGTCACCCCTTCTCGTATTAGTAAACTAAGACAACCAAGTATCTTTAATCGCCCTGGGTTTTTTTTGGTGGGGGAAGAGAAGGGACAAAAAAATGTGGAATGTCTAAGTCTTATGTTTCTGAAGATTCTGTTAGTTCCAATAGAGGAAGGGACTTGCACGGCTCATAGTGATTTTTCAAAGTAGCAACTCGAAGGCAGCACATAGGAGCATTTCACAGCTGCATCCCCGCTTGACAATCCCACCTCTTCTACAAAGCTAAGAATACTCCTCAGCTAACCCTCAGTCCTTGAGGAGTAGAAGCCTGAGAACATAGAATTTGATCCTGCAGAATAAATGGCAGGAATTCGTTGAGTCACAGCTATGTCTCTCTGAAATGTGTGTGTTTTTTTTTTTTTCATGAGGATGTTGCTTTTCTCAACATGAATATAAAATACAGTCCAGGAACAGTGGCTCACACATGTAATCCCAGCACTTTTAGAGGACTGCTTGATGCTAGGAGTTCCAGACTAGCCTGGACAACATAGCAAGACTCTGTCTCTACAACAACAACAACAAATGTAAAAATAAGCCAGGTGTCATGGTGTGCACCTGTAGTCCCAGCTACTTGGGAGGCTGAGGCAGGAGAATTTCTTGAGACCATGGGTTCAAGGCTGCAGCGAACTATGATTACACCACTGCACTCCCACACTGGTGACAGAGAAAGACCCTGTCTCCAAATATATATATATATATATATACACACATACATATATATATACACACACACACACTCACATATATGTATGTATATGTATATATGGCAATTAAAAAATACTTGGTTGTCTTACTTCAGTCGTGTTTATCCTTGTGTGTGTGAGCAGATATTTTGAAAGATGAAGACCTAAGATGGATGTACAGGACCCTAAAGTTTTGGCCCAGAACGTATGCAGCTATTTAAGCCTGGATGAGCCCAACTTTACACCTTGGAATGAGTAGTGATGTGCAAAATACCTGAGGGCAGGAACCAGGCCTGTCTAGTTCAGCACTGTACTTGCAAAACCCAGTGTTGGAATTGAGCTTTTCCACTCAAATATTTAGTAAATACTCAAATAAATGAATGGATATGAATCAACAGATGAGGAAACTATGATGTTGTGTTGAGATTATTCTGTAGGAACCAGAAGCAAAGGTGACCCACTGGTGTGTAGCAGGAGGCATTTCTCCTAAGGAGAGGGGCGACTCCCATTTCCAACTGCCCATGAGAGGTGTAGATCCAGGAGCAGAGATTGGGAGGCAGAGGAGGAGCCTTTGGCTCAGGTGAGCAGAGGATTTCCCTCTACTTTTAGCTTTAGAGAATTGAGATTGAAGGGCACTCCTGTTGGTGACTTTAACATGTTCTTGACAATGGACTGCCATTGAGTTGCTACCTTAAAAAATCATTACCAGCTATGCAAGTTTCTTCCCCGATTGAGACTAACTTAATCTTCAGAAAGGGAAGATTTAGATGCTCTACATTTCTTGCTCCGTGCTCCAAGCCTCAAGAGATTGAACTCAAGGCTGTCTGTTGTGTCAATTCCCAGCTTGTTATTTATAGCCTATGTGGTGAATGTGAGGTCCATTCTGGTTGGGCGTGATGGCTCACACCTGTAATCCCAGCCACGAGGCAGGTGGACCATCTGAGGTCGGGAGTTCGAGACCAGCCTGGCCAACATGGCAAAACTCTGTCTCTACTAAAAATACAAAAATTAGCTGGAAGTGGTAGTGCACACCTGTAGTTCCAGCTACTCAGGAGGCTGAGGCAGGAGAATCGTTTGAACCTGGGAGGCGGAGGTTGCAGTGAGCCGAGATCTCACCACTGCACTCCAGCCTGGGCGACAGAGCAATTCTGTCTCAAAAAAAAAAAAAAAAATGAGGTCCATTCTTTCTATTTAGAGGCAAACTCCTAAAGACAAGAGTCATGGTTAATTCTTTATCGTCCATAATGCGTAACAAAGATAGGCCTTATTCCCATACATATTCAGATGTGTATACAGTTGACCTTTGAACAACACAGGGGTTAGGGGTGTCAGCCCCCATGCACTTAAAAAATCTATGTACAACTTTTGATTCCCTAAAAACTTAACTACTAATAGCCTACTGTTGACTGGAAGCCTTACTGGTAACATAAATAGCCAACTGACACATATTTTGTATGCTATATATATATGCTATATTCTTACGGTAAAGTAAGCTAGAGAAAAGAAAATGTTATTAAGAAAACTATAAGGAAGAGAAAATATATTTAGTATTCATTAAGTAGAAGTGGATCATCATAAAGGTCTTCATCCTTGTCGTCTTCATGTTGAGGAGGTTGAGGAACAGGAGGAAAAGGAGGGGTTGGTCTTGCTGTCTCAAGGGTGACAGAGGTGGAAGAAAATCCTCATATAAGTGGAGCTTCACAGTGCAAGCTCATGTTGTTCAAGGATCAGTTGTATTCGTTTTACTGTATTTGTTTAGGTTTCATAGTTTGCTTGTGATGGGCCCCCTATTCCAGGAAATTAAGAGAGTTGGACTCTGCATCTGTATTAATTTTCACAAACAACATCTGAACATATGAGTATGTGGCTCCTTGTTATCAATTTCTGAAGACAGACTCAGGCAGGATTTTACTGAAAGTTGATCTATAATCTTAATAGTTGTTTGACAACTCAATTCTAAGTAAGTTGAACTTAATAGTTATTTGACTTCTCAGGATACAAAATCAATGTACAAAAATCACAAGCATTCTTGTACACCAATCACAGACAAACAGAGAGCCAAATCATGAGTGAACTCCCATTCACAATTGCTTCAAAGAGAATAAAATACCTAGGAATCCAACTCACAAGGGATGTGAAGGACCTCTTCAAGGAGAACTACAAACCACTGCTCAGTGAAATAAAAGAGGACACAAACAAATGGAAGAACATTCCATGCTCATGAGTAGGAAGAATCAATATCATGAAAATGGCCATACTGCCCAAGGTAATTTATAGATTCAATGCCATCCCCATCAAGCTACCAATGGCTTTCTTCACAGAATTGGAAAAAACTACTTTGAAGTTCATATGGAACCAAAAAAGAGCCCAAATTGCCAAGTCAATCCTAAGCCAAAAGGACAAAGCTGGAGACATCACGCTACCTGACTTCAAACTATACTACAAGGCTACAGTAACAGAAACAGCATGGTACTGGTACCAAAACAGAAATATAGACCAATGGAACACAACAGAGCCCTCAGAAATAATGCCACATATCTACAACTA
>NW_026652282.1:5100743-5133886 GCF_009828535.3 Hylobates moloch
TGTCCCTTGTAGGGACATGGATGAAACTGGAAAACATCATTCTCAGTAAACTATCGCAAGGACAAAAAACCGAACACCGCATGTTCTCACTCATAGGTGAGAATTGAACAATGAGAACTCATGGACACAGGAAGGGGAACATCACACTCTGGGGACTGTTGTGGGGTAGGGGGAGTGGGGAGGGACAGCATTAGGAGATATACCTAATGCTAAATGACGAGTTAATGGGTGCAGCAAAACAACATGGCACATGGATACATATGTAACAAACCTGCACGTTGTGCACATGTATCCCAAAACCTAAAGTATAATAATAAAAAAAAATAGTTATTTGACTTCTCAATTCTAAGTAACTTATTAGAGTTACCTAGCACTTTGTACAGTACTGAAATAGAGCTTTGCCATAATTATTTTCACAAGCTAATGAGGAAAGCCAGCAACATTGTGAATCTAGTTGATAAAGGCATGTGGGTGCCACCACCCAGTTCCAGAGATCTGGCATAAGCATGGGCAGCCTCTACATCTTATTTGACATCACGATCAAGTGGGGCTAATATTTATCTTCCTCAAGTTTGCTCTCTTACATGCTTCACATACTTCATGTAATTAGTGTTTGCCACATCCTTTAAGTTCCTGAGATTCCTGCGAAAATCAGAAGTACGTCAAAGAATAGTTTGAATACAGTGAGTGTGGAGGGCTTTGTAAATTTGCAACCCATGGACGCTTCAAAGGCATAGCTTCAAAGGCATATTAGCAATAGCACGTATCTAAGATGACTTAAAAGCTTTTGCATATAGCTTTTACATCCTTTTATTGGAACACGAATAAACTCAAGGAGTCTCAGGTCCTTAAAATTAAAGGGATGGAATGATATTTCCTTTATTATTTCTCCCAGTTTATGGATACATGACTTACTTGTGAACAGTAAAAAAGCCTAAATGTTATCTGCTTTGGAATACAAAACATCTATTCTTATCAGATAATACAACTCTCCTTATAAACCCCATGGTTTCAGGAAATAAGCTGAATTTTTCTCCTTTCATAGAATATTTGAAAACTACATATGACCTTAGCAGATCCTAAATAGCTGACATTTGACTCTACTGTAACACTGAGACCTAAAGATACAGTATTTTAATGTTTCAATTTAAATTATTATTTTTCCAGGCATTTAGATATAAGTGGTACTATAAGGTAAGTAAATACAGGTTCACAAACATTATGTTGTCTTGGATTTTCTGCTACTTCACAAGATGACTCACATAAAGTTAACTATGGGCTTGAGTAAATATTCTTATTAAACAGAATATATTATTGCATAGATTTGTATTGAGTGCCTAAAATTGTATTAGTTATGAATACAACAAACACTAAACACTTACATACTTATACCATGAAAAATTCTCTCTCTTAGACTAGGGCAAGTGAATTGCTGGGGAGCTTCACCGCATTCCCAGGGACATACACACTGGGGCAAGTGAATTGCTGGGGAGTTTTACTGCATTCCTGGGGACGGCGCACATCATGGTTTCATTCAAATGGGCTTGTTTCTTCAAAATATTGCAAGCAAAACTCAAGTAAACAAGAAAAAAGACTTTCACCGTGTTCACATTTCTTGCATGAATTTTGCAGACCATCAAAAGATAGATGTGTGCTATAAGCAGGCAGATACAGATAGATAGATACATAGAGGGATGAATAGATAGAAATAGATGACAGGTAGATAGATACATACATACATACATGATGCATACATACATACATAGATGATGGATGGATAGAAATCAATGATAGAAGATAAATAGATAGATACATACATACCTGAAAACATATGATAGATGGATAGCTAGGTAGATATATAGATGATAGATAGATACATACATAGATACATAGAGATTAATGATGGATAGATAGATACATAGATGGATGGATATAGATGATAGATTGATAGATATAGAGATTACATATAAATAGATGATAGATGATAGAGATTAGATAGATATGATAGATATGTAGATAGTGAGAGAGATAAATAGAAATGGATGATAGATGATGGATAGATACATCCATACATGGATGAATAGATAAATAGATAGATACACACAGAGATTAGATAGATGATAGATAGATAGATAGATAGATAGATAGATAGATAGATAGATAGATAGATAGATAGATAGATGATAGATAGAATTTTATTTCTGGTAACCAGCAAGATAGATAGACAAAAGAAAAGATCAATGATTATTAAAAGCCAAGTATATTTTCATCTGCCATGACTTGCTGAAAGATAAGTTGTTTCTTGGCATTAGAACATCTGCAAAGTTTAACTTTTCTGTAATCCTGGATTCCTTGCTACAGGTTCAACCCTCAAATTTTAGGTCACATCTCTTCCATTGAATAGCATGATGCATTTCTTTACAGCAAGTAGTTTAGCTTATCTCCACTCTTTGTGGACAGAGGCTGTAGCACCAGAGAAACACAACCATTTCTATGTGAAATGTGATCTAAGTTAATGAGACTTTAGTCAACTCTTCATGTGAAAAGAGAATCTCTCTAAAATATATGCTTATCCAGAGAATGGAAGCCAACTAGAAGCTGAATGCTTTATATAATGTTGGAATCCTGGTTGTAGGTAACAGAACTACAAGATAGGAAACATGTTCTTGTTTCCTGATATTTACCATAAACACGAGAAAAAGGTTCCTGAAGTTTACACAGAGCACTTTTCATTGTGGGTTTATGGGAGATGAGCAGATGAAAGAATTTGGTGATCCTCTCTCATGGAGTCACATTGTTTAGGTCAGCATTTCTCCCAGAACATTAGATTTGTGAAAGGGAATGGTGTGCTCCAGGCAGCTTCTGGGGCCATTGGGTCTATGGGAACCCTTTCTCATGCAGCCCTTATAGCAAAGAAAAGCTGAGCTGGCAGACATATGTGAACTCTTGGCTACATCACCCCGATTCTCTGCCAGGACCAGGGACTAAATATGTTGAAAACTTCATTTAGTTAGTGTTGACACAGATTAAGGTCTAATTTTGCTTCATTTTACATTATCAAACCTCAAGCATTTAAACACAGTCCTCTTGTAACTCCACACAGGGGTGAGTTATAAGATAAAAATGTGTGGAAAGCCCTCTCAAAGACCTCCTACATGGATAATTACGTCAGTGGCAGAGCTTGGTGTAGGTCTCCTTAAGTCACGCATCTGAACTGATTATAGGGGTTCACTCCTCCCTAATGAGGCTCCATATATAGCAGAGATTATTACTTCCAGGACACTATGTTACCAAATGATTCCTGATAGGAAAAGGGCATTTGAGATCCTGACTGGACAATTTACAATTTGTGGTGAAATCGTCATTTCAATACCAGCTGTTATATATTAGACGTGTTCACACTGCAAAGAGCTCAGGAATTACATGAAACTAAGAATTATGAGTGATGTTTTCTAGGAGAGGTAACATCATTGAGTTTATCATAAGACTGCCTGGGAAGTGAGACAGCTTCGAGTAAAGAAAAATGCACTCAACTAGGATCCTAGATCCGAAAAGCATCATTTCTAGAGGCTTGTAATTACCTGCTTGTAATATAATCTCTTGCAATTCACTTTACCTGCCCAAAGGACAAGGTGAATGACAAAATATCAAGCAGAGGAAATCTACTATTATCTATTTTATTTGAATTTATCTATTTTATTTGCATTTCAAGTTAAAAAAAACTCTGTAATTTAAAAAAATGTAAGAACAGCTTAGTCTGTAGATTACCCAGTGCTAGGCATGATGCTGTTTCCATTGGAACAAGGATGAGAAATGTCTGTGTCCTACACTGAGACGCTCACAGTCTATTGCAGATGACACACTCACATTCTCAGCATGTGTTGGCTTCCATATTTGCAAGTTTGCTTACTTACTAAAATTGATTTGTAATCTAGCACTTCTGTAGTCATCCAGAGACATGCAGAGTGGTGACAATTTTCAATAACTGACACCCACATTGCTCACATTTTTGTGCTTTTTGTTGGTGATGTCACTCTCAAATGGCACCCAAGCCTGGTGCTGAAGTGCTGTCTAATGTTGCTAAGCACAAAAAAGCTCTGATGTGTCCTACAGAGAAGATGGGTGTGTTCAATTAGCTTTTCTCAGGCATGAGTCATAGTGTTGTTGGCTGCGCATTCAACATGAATGAATCAACTATATATATTAAATACAGTGTCTTTAAACAGAGATACACAAACCAAGGTCAGTTGATGAAAATGTTGTGACCAGAGACTTCATAGACTCCCTAAGCCTGTGCTTCTCCTAAGAGCAATGGTATTATGATAATTCAGCATTCACAGTGGCTTTATAGAACATTACTATCATAAATAACAAGAATCAACTGTGTGTGTATGTATGTATATGTATATATATATATATGGTGTGTATGTATATGTATGTACGTACATTATTGTGCTGTAGGAAGCATGCACAGGTGTCACAAGAGCCCATAAAACAGCCACACCTAGAAAAGGAAGAGCACTGTGAAAACCCCAATATAGTTCTACATAGACAATGAAAAAGAGGTTAAAGGGGTTCTCTTGGATACTCTGGTGCCAAAGATCTTAATGGACAGTTTTGTTTTGGCAAAAAGGCTGAAAATTCCAACTTTCAAAAGATTTTTAAAAGGCCAAATCTGACAAAATTCAGAAGAGTTTACTACTTTCTTCATCTGAAAGATGACATAAGACAAATACCATCTTCATGCTAAGCACTGAAGCAATGAAAATCTTTTTAAGCACAATCAGAATAAATAAATATGTTCTGCTATCATAAAAATGATTAAATAATCTCATGAAGGTGCTTGTTTTTAAAAAACCTCATAGAAGAGTTTGAAAAGAATTCGACAAAACACATGAATTCAGAAGAATTCAGAAAGATACTTACATAAAAAGGTTTCTACATCCAAATGACACTCAGAAAATATTATGTGAGAAAAATAACATTCTTAGTAGCAAACAAAATAATTACATTCTCGGGAGCCAATTTAGTAAGTATCAGGAATGAAAAATGTGAAGAAAAGCATAAAGCTTAAGAAAAAGTGCTTCAGAAAATTGAAACATAAATTGCCAGTAAGTGAGATGACACAATATTGTAGAAATGTTGAAGCTGCCTAAATTAATTAATAAAAACTCAATGACTCCAAACAAACTCCCTTTGTTGACTTTTAAAATTCACCTGTAGTGAAAAACATAACCAGAAAAATAATGAAATGGGAAATCATGGGGGGGAGGGGGCACTGGAACATGTAGGGTTTTAAAAATTGTAACAAAAGGCAGAATACACAGAATCTGGAATAAACCGAGAACTCAAAACTCAGGAAACTGTATCAGATAGATAGACCGCAGTAGCTCGTAAAGCTAGTATGCTAAATCAGTTGTGAAAAGATGAATTATTCCAATGAAAATCAGACTCCTACCTCACCCAGCACAGCAAACTATAATTTAGGTACACATAAGAAATTCATGTGTAGCAAACAAGACGATAACTGTACAAAAAATGAGTGACTTTTTTTGTAATATTCTGGTTGTGAAAGGCATTTTTAGGTATGATAATAAAAAAACTGTGAAGAAAAATCTTGACCTGTCACTCATTTTCTATGGAAAATGCACTATATACAAGCCAAAATGACACTATTATCTGGAAATAAATGGTCATACTATGTCCATAAGCAAGAAGTTAACATCTGTTCCTTACCCTCAAAATAGCCTTTATGGTTAAAACAATAGTGGGTAAAGTTATAAACAGGCAATTTCCAGAAGAGAGAAAAATAGTTAGTAAACATAAAAATGTTTCAACCTCACTACTATCGCTTCCACACACATACACAGAAAAGATCCAGGGAGGTTCTTGTTTTTTCCCTATGATTTTGGCATATATTTGACAAAGTGATAATTCATGTTTATTTAAAGGGGCTGAAATGGAAACCTATATATAATCTTAGTGGTGTTATAAATGTGTAAATTTATACAAATTTTCACAATATACTTATTCACTCTATAAATGTAATTTTAAAGAGTATATATCTCTTGTCAATGTAATTTTCAAATAAACTAGTCTAAGAAAAATGTTGGAGATAATGTACAAAGATATGGCTATTTAGAAAATATGAATAGAGGCCAAGCAAGGTGGCTCAAGTCTGTAATCCCAGAACTTTGGGAGGCCGAGGCAGGTGGACCACTTGAGCACAAGAGTTCAAGACCAGCCTGGGAAACATGGCAAAATCCCATGGCAAAACATTGGCAAAATTACCAAAAAAAATACAAAAATTAGCCAGTGTGGTGGTGCACACCTGTGGCCCCAGCTACTTGGGAGGCTGAGGTGGGAGGATCACCTGAGCCCAGGAGGTCTAGGCTACAGTGAGCCATGATCATGCCACTGCACTCCAGCCTGGGTGACAAAGTGAGACCCTGTCTCAAAAAACAAAAAAACAAACAAAAAAGAATGAGTAGATATAAACATAGATACACAAATCCAAGTGTTCATTTTCATATAGTGTAAAATGAAAACATAATTGCTCATCGAATATAAAATGATTAAATAACTTAGCTTACATTATTTTACAAAGGAATAGCACTTTGAAGTATTGCTATAGAAATGAAAATGTTAGGAAAGAGGGTAATAATATATTGCTAGGCGATTGTATAATAAGATCCAGTGTTTCCAGATAGATATCTCCAACACGTCCTGTGGCTCAGTTATTATAAAATGTGCAGTTAAACAAAAGCAACTTAATAACAAAAAAAATCATCTATTATAGAAGTATGGTTTTGGAGGTAGGATATATCTGAGCAAAATGGACAATTAATACTGAGACTAAGCATTTTGCTTTCAAATTTCAAGCATTTTACATGATTTCTCTAGGTCAAATGTGAGATGCCACCTTCACAGAGGGAGAGTCAAGCTCAATGGTTTAGGTGCTTACAACTCCGTCTCTCCGAATGTGTTAAGATGCGCATGCTTGTGCATCTGGAGAACAGCAATAAGTACACCCCACTAGGCCACACCCTTTCCCCAATTCAAATCAAGAGAAGGGGTATTCACACCCATCAAGACTTAATTAATTGCATTATGGGATAAGGAGTTGACATCTTGTTTCTGAATAAATGCTGTTTTATATTAATATTCTTGCGATAAAACAATGGCATGCCTGGGGAATGTCTTTAAGAACTGTCATAATTTTTTGATGGTGTGAACCAAGTCTCTAAGATCTCACATCTCACTCAAAAGTTGGCCCGTGGTATGGCTGAGTAACGTTTGCTTGAGGACACCGTGCTTGTAAATCAACTTTGTGAAAGCTGCCAATCTGGAATAAATATCACCGGTCTCAGAGTTGAGGTTTGAAAGATAACAGCAGATGAGTGACTACATATTTTACTATGTTAGCAGCGGCAAATCCATATAGGTCTGCAGCAACCTCAATTCTTGCTTCTTCGGAAGAAAGAATTCAGCCAAGGGGGCATAAAGCACATGAGAGACTGAGGCAAGCTTGAAACCAGTAGTGAAAGTTTATTAAAAAGTTTTAGAGCAGGAATGAAAAGGAGTAAATTACACTTGGAAGAGGGTCAAGCGGGTAACTTGAGAGATTCAAGTGTACAGTTGACCTTTGACTCGGGGTTTTACAATGGCATGGTTCAGGGGTCTTGTGTCTCTTCTCCTCTGATTCTTCCCTTGGGGTGGGCTGTCTGCATGTGCAGTGGCATTGCTAGCACTTGGGAGGGGCTGCATGTGCAGCGTGTTTACTGAAGTTGTTCATATGCTCACTTGAGGTGCTTTTCCCCTTACCAGTCTAGCATTCCTAGAGGAAGGTCATAGACCAGTTAAAGTCCACCATTTCGCCTTGCACTGCACATCCTTGAGCCCACTCATCCAACTCCTGAGATCTTATTGGGAAGCTGCTAATCACCAGATTCTATCTATTAGGAGACTGACCTTTCCCTGGATTTGGCTGTGACCAATTACTATTTTAGAGAGACAGTTTAACAACCTCCTGAACATCACCTGATGGTCCTCTGACATTCCTTGGGAGGTGAGAGGGCCGTCCCCCATCCTGCTCATGTCTGCCTAACTATCTACTGTAACAGTTAGGTGCCTACATTTCCTAAGTACTGGTTACTCAGTTTCTCCCGGATTCCCATGAAATTGAGAGCTAGATTGATGTGGCTTCCATTCCTTGAAACCAAAAGAATTCTCACCATTCATTTTCACATGTCTACAGCAAGGCAGAAATACTCCATTCCAGGACAGATGGATAACAAATCTCAGTAAATGAGTCAGGCCAAAATCAAACCATTCACTTGGCTGTGGGTCAATTTTATTATGCACCAGATATTCTAGGCACGGTGGGAGCAAATAAAGCATTGCGAGCAACTTGTAATGCTACATAAGGAAATGGTAGCTGCATGGCAGCCAAAGGATGTAGGTTCTATTGTTTGTGGCTAAATAACATTCAATCTGTTTTGCAATTTTTAACGGTTGAGAATATTTTTCAAAGCATGACTACCCAAAAGTATTTATGCAGGGAAATTCAGAACAAGCCAGTGATTAAAAGTCCACCTCTATAACCCCAGCTTGATTTATTATTTTATGCATGATGGGGTATTGCAAAGCATGGGTTACTACTATGCATCGAATCACCACTCTAAATGTGTTTGGAGTTCTCTGTTGTACAGTTACAGGAAACTGGAAAAATGGAAAACCTTTCTCATTTTTGTTTTGTTTTGTTTTGTTTTCCTCTTCGACTCAATTCAATGCGGATCAGTCAGATCAGACCCCAAAACAATGTTGGGTGTTCTTGTAGGTGTCTCACTTTTGGGAATGGCTAGATGCCTCTACATTGTGCTCAAACAGATGTCTGGGAATATGGACCTGACATTATGCAAGGAATGTAACAGGCAGGGTTACAAGAAGTGACTTCTATCACAGCAAAAATACATTCTTTTCTTGTTCCTTGAAAATGATACTTACAAGTTGCTTTCCAATGGTAGATAAACTAAGAGAGGGCCCACAGAAATGACAGATGACATAAAAACACTTCTTGACATAGAAAACATCTCCTCTTGCTAAATATAAGAGGATGACAGCAAGTCAGATTTCTTTAGATGTCAAGCAGAAGAAGTACTAAGGCATTCTGCAAAGTGTATTATGCTCAGGTTAGGTGTTACTAATGTCAGTATGCATATTGGAAGTATTAATTTCATTACCTACTGTATTCGTTTGTTTTCACACTGCTATAAAGAACTACGTGAGACTGGGTAATTTATGAAGAAAAGAGATTTAATTAACTCACAGTTCCACAAGCTTAACAAGAAGCTTGACTGGGAGGCCTCAGGAAATTTACCATCATGGCAGAAGGCGAAGGGGAAGCAAGCACCTTCTTCATATGATGGCAGGAGAGAGAGAGAGAGAGCAAGGGGGGAGGTGCCACACACTTTTAAACCATCAGATCTTGTGAGAACTCACTCACTATCATGAGAACAGCAAGGGGGAAATCTGCCTCCATGATCCAATCACCTCCCACCTGGCCCCTCCTCCAATTCGACATGAGATTTGGGCAGAGACACAAATCCAAACTCTATCACCTATATATTGTTTGGTCAGTTTTATTTTTAAAAATGTATCCTCAACTACACCTACTTCTTATGATACCACCAGTGTTAGTTTAGAATGTGGGAAAACGTAGGAAGGTAGTTCTGTCTGCACTAAAAATAGCGTGTTTGTTTTGGGAGGCCGAGGCCCGGTGGATCACAAGGTCAGGAGATCGAGACCACGGTGAAACCCCGTCTCTACTAAAAATACAAAAAATTAGCCGGGCGTGGTGGCGGACGCCTGTAGTCCCAGCTACTCGGAGAGGCTGAGGCAGGAGAATGGCGTGAACCCGGGAGGCGGAGCTTGCAGTGAGCCGAGATCGCGCCACTGCACTCCAGCCTGGGGGACAGAGCGAGACTCCGTCTCAAAAAAAAAAAAAAACAAAGAAATTTGTATCTCATATGAGTTGACAGTTACCCATAGGTGAGACAGGACACTAGACAATACTTATCCTCCGTTTACCTGCAAGTCCCCCATGTGAGATTTGAGAACCATATCTTAACTGGAGTCTTTGAAATTTTCTTTCATCGTTCTATAAATTTGACTTGTTGTATTTCAGGTAAAAATACATAAAAATTCAACACTTTTCTCCACTCCTAACAATGATGTGGACACAAGGGATAAGCAATGTAGATTATAAAATTAAATATAAAATTTATAATTATTCTTACTTATACAATTATGTAAAAAAAACTCATAGATCCATAGGAAAGCCACAAACTCAGCAGGAAAAAGGAATAAGGAATATAACAGACAATTCTGAGAATTATAAATTGTGTGTAGAATGCTTGTAGAAGAAATACTTAATATATAAAAAGATACCATTTGAATCTATCAGACTACAGATAAATTAGCAAAGGTAATATAAAATATTGGAAATAGTGTGAAGAAACTTGTATTTTTGTACAACCACTAGTGAAAGTGCAAAGTACAATTTGAGAGAATATGAATTTAACATTTTCATAACTGGAACCAAAAAATTCCATCATATTTTTTCAGAAATTGTATCACAATCCTACAAGATAAATGCACAAGATAATTCTCCAAATCATTGAGAGTATAATCTATAATCTTCCTAAACAACGAACAGTATAGCACTAGTTAAGGAAATCATATATCAGCATAAAGAAATGTCAACAAGAACTAAGAAGAAGGGTATGTATCTCCATTGTTTTATAAAGTTTTTTAATATATGTTTTTAAATGAAAAAAGTGAGTAGTACAGAAAATGTGTGTACTTAATGCAGTCATTTGTATTTCGACATGCGTGCCATGTGTATTTTGACATGTACCAAAAATAATATGTACGAGGCTGTACACATTGGTTACCATCAGGAGAGTAGAGGGATAGAAGGATAGGGTAGGAAGAGCTATTTTCCCTTTATTCTCTATTTCATATTCATTGAACTTGTGGATTAATAAAAATGTGTGTTATTTTCAATATTTTATGAAGAACACAAAATTGTACGAACCTTTTATTTAACTCTTCAGCCCTCCTCTAACCTATGAAAATATGATAAATACAGTCCAACCTCACTACATTATTGGGAAAATTAGATAACATAATTAGGCAATGATTTTTTGATTTCTAAGATGCAATACAAATTTCACTCCACATGACTTTAGGTATTAATTCTTGTTACTATCTACTTATAATAATGCTAACAAGCTTCAAAAATAGCCTATTGCATAAAACTTGATGTTGTTGCTGCTCAAAATATTTTGAAGAAACATCTTAGGGACATGATTTTAAAGACTAGAACTAAAGTGCTCACAAAAATGCATATTAATCTTCGCATAAGATTGTGCCTATTAGGCACGTGTCAGTCAACAGTAACCTATCATCTTCCTATTTTTACTCCCCTTCCTTTGTCACAGGAGTCAATGGCATGTTTCCCTATTAGTGGTCTCATTATTTGGGCTCTAAGCAGTCTTCATCTGATATTACCCATGGGAACAGATTACAATTGGAGAGTCTCTTACTGGTGTGGTACTGCACAACCCAACAACCACAATTCTATCACCAATACCAAAGGGAGTCATCCACAAAGATTACCTGGGTTCACTCCATTCCACGAACTAGACTCTTTTAAAAGTGTGTAGGATTGGTCAATCCATTGGGTGAATTGACCTAAGTCTATCTGGCTAACAGGTGATTTTAAAGTAATTTACCAAAACCTTGTCCACTTACATTGGACTGCTTATTCTGGGTGACTTTTGTGTTCTCATGCTGGCTTCTTAAGGCAAATTCATATATCTCCTTTAAAAATGAATGGATAGAAACAAATTTAGTAAAGATCTAGAGTTTGGCTCAAAGCTAGTGTATACATTAGCTTGAATTATGGATAGCATTAGTTTTGAAAGCAGATTTGAGAACAAGTTCTCAGCCACGCTAAAAACCTAAATGAATGTTGGAAAGACAAATATGGTTTTGTAATGCCTGTTTTTAAACAAAATGAATTTAATTTTATTACATTATAAAATTAATACCTATTACTTATAAGCAATTTAAAAATATATGTGTAGTCCTCTAGCTATTGGCAATTATTATCTACTGTATGGCCTTCCCATATATTATCTTGTATGAGCCCATATTTACCAATGGTACTGCTTTCTATTTGTCCTGTATTTATTAAAATGTATTAGCCCATTTTTCATTTTATGTTTTCATACTCACGTCAAACATTTTAACAATTGCATGGTGTGCCATCTTATTTTTTACTTACACACTTTTCTGTCGCTGGTTTTGGCTATTTTGACTAAGATTTGACAAATATTGTTTCAATTTTGTTGACATTCATTAATATTTGATTCTTTGATAGCTGCTTATGTTCAATATCTTTATGATAAATTTTCAGATATGAAATTGCCAAATAAAGAGTATACATATGTTTTAGATATGTGATACATATTGTCAAAAAGCTCACCAAATGACAATTTACATCCACTGCACACACTCTCACAAACCATGGGTAATCTTCTCAAATGTTTTATGAATTTAACAAATTGGAAGCCTGGTAATTTTTTCTTACAAGGTGTGTTTCTTTTGATAGTGAGGTTGAATATTTTCCCATACATTTTTAACCACATCCACTTCTCACTTTCTGTGACAGATTTATTTGAACAAATAGAACCAGTTATTTTCTCCATAGTTGTCTGAAGATAAACAATGTATTTGCTACTCTCAGCTAGACATTTTGCCAAATATTGTTGCCTAAGAATATGGAAATATATAACAATCAAACATTACTACACTATCGTCCCCCAGTGTAATAAATGCTAAGCTAATAAGACATAAGGGTGCATTGTACACACAAGAAAATGTCAACTAATTGGATTGGAGCAGTGGATGGTAGAGCTTTTAGTTTAAGTTATGCAATTATTTCTATGATACTTAGATGACCCACAATGTCTCTTGGGTCTTGTCTTAGAATTTTCTTCAAAAATCAAGACACATTTATTACAATAAACATTTTATAAATAAACATTCTTATAAAAATAGGTTCAGAATCTGAAAACTGCCATAAGTTGTCTGGAGACCATTTCAGTAGGGAAATATGGTGAGAATTATCACCCAGAAAATGTAAGTTTTCAGTATCACAAAATAGGGCTTTTACATTTCATCAGGAGAAATCTTTGGTACACATTAACCATTGAATTACCTAGTTAGCAAAGCTAAACTCCCAGGATAACGTCTGAGTGTTAGGAGGCCACCTATAATTACAAAATTCTTGGTAGTGAGAATTGAAAAGAACCATAAAAACAATCTATAGCTCTAGTTCCTCACTTTAGATGAAGGAATGGAATGCATTTATTAGGTTGGTGCAAAAGTCATTGCGATTTTGCCATTACAGTAAAAACCGCAATTACTTTTACACCAACCTAATACAAAGGCCCAAACTAACTAAGTCATTGTTGTCAGGTGAAACTAAAATCTTCAGTCTCTCAATTCAGTCTTTCATGGAAACGTGGAGGCTATTTCCATAGTAAAGAAATGGATATGCACAGTAATGAACTAAAATGAAATACCCTAACCATCAATCCTGAGGGATGTATAGTTTATACATCTTTGAGTTTCAAATGTCAGGCAAAGTGCCCAGCTCATGAAAAGTTCTCAAAACTGTAGTTGAAAAACTGCCTAACAATTTCATGAATTGTTAATAAACTATCAGGATGAGTTGCCATAATCGTTTTTCTTCTTCAAAATTAGAAACCGAGGGAGGTGGGTACCAGCCATATTGGGCAGCGTGGGCTTAAATCTGCAAATACAGCTGGAGTATTTGAAATGCCAGGACTGCCAACAAATTCTCGTATAGCAACATGAATTGTACTGAAAAAAACACTTCTATTCAACATTATATAACTTCCAATCAGGAAAATTACCTTTGATCAAATACAAGAAGAGAGAAATTTGGAGATTCATAGGCAGACCCAAAACATTTGGAATCCTTTTTGTACATGTCATATAGATTAAGTGTAGGTCCCACTCAAAGTTGAACTTTTTTGTTCTCATAGAATTTCCTGGTCAAAAGCTCAGGTGTCCCTGAAGTATATGTCTAGGTAGTGCTGGTCCTAATGGCAGTTTTGCGGCAATCAGCTGATTATTTTGTACATGTCTGATACATCCCAGATCTCCTCGAGGTTCCTGCATTGTTCACTTTCAGGAACCAGGGAGCTGAGCTTTCCATTCCTGGTGACAGCTTTCATGTGTTTTCAGTAAGAGAAACCAGATGCAGGTGCAGTTGTCTTTTGCAGCCCATAAATTTCATAAAGAATACATTCTATTTTTCTCTTCCCCAGAAAGCACTGCCGAGGTTTGCCAGGCATCCAAGACCTTGCTGTTGAAGCATAACCTCTGACCCCGTGCAACCCACAGCAAGACAACCGAAACCCACCCTGCCCAAACATTGCACCTGTTTAAACCATCTGCAGAGCCCTGATTGAATAAATTTCCCTTGCACTTCATTTATACCAACAGAATTCTCATGGCTGAAGCCAAATTCTGCAATGAAGGCATCTATGGAAATATTGCTGGTTCCACCCCAACTTATCTAGGCAGGTAGTGCTAATGAACATCTATACATTACGTGGAAATGCTTTAGAAATCTGTTGATTAGTTCATTTCAGAAATGAAGAAATCCAAGCATCTGATTGGATAAATGATCTATCTAAGATCACTGAAATACTGGCAGGCACAACCGAAAACAAGGTTTTCTTTCTCTCACTCCAAGGTCTCTTGTAAAGCTCATTCAGAACACTCAAGTTTGATTCTGTTCAATGCAGTTTTCACCTGTTATACATGTTCATTTGGAGAAGGAATATTAGATATTGCTTGAGGAGATACACAGTTTGTTTTTAAGGATCTTTTTCAGTGCAAAAAAAAAAAAAAAAAAAATGAACCGACCTGTGGTTGAAAACACTATGATGGCCGGGCGCAGTGGCTCACGCCTGTAATCCCAGCACTTTGGGAGGCCGAGGTGGGCGGATCACCTGAGGTTGGGAGTTCGAGACCAGCCTGACTAACATGGAGAAACCTCATCTCTACTAAAAATACAAAATTAGCCGGGCGTGGTGGTGCGTGCCTGTAATCCCAGCTTCTTGGGGGGACTGAGGCAGGAGAATCGCTTGAAGCCGGGAGGCGGATGTTGCGGTGAGCCGAGATCGTGCCATTGCACTCCAGCCTGGGCAACAAGAGCAAAACTCCGTCTCAAAAAAAAAAAAAAAAAAAGAAAACACTATGATGATGGTGTGCCATTGTGTAACTGCTGTTAAAATATCAGCCAACTTTTCTAACCATTCATTTATAAAGTCAAGTCATATATTTGAGTTCTTTTTTGGACAAATGTATTCACTCCTTCATTCATATATTCCTACTTATTGTGCTCTTTCCTATTTACAGATTTTCTGTCCACGGGCAACAAAAAATATGAGCTACAATTCAGGTTCTCACACAAGCAGCAGTCATATTCATCTTTCCAGCAAGGCATACTCCATCCCTTTTGTCAGCTGCCTCCTTCCTTCTTGTGTTTGAGGCAATTTTACCAATTTAACCCTTGCAGAAAGCCATGTGTGCATCCTCAAGCTGTTTTTCCCCTCTTTGGAGGGGAAATAAGTACACGAATTTTAAAATATTAATAATCGGTGACTTTTTTTTTTTACTGGATTTCACTTTTTTAACCTCACTTTCTGTATGGGTTTTACATGCTCTACATACCAAAAAACGTAAATTATGTTCCGTCTTGCTTTATAAGTTGAAGCATTATACTGTTTAATGCCTGTATTAGTAATTCACTAATGTGTAGTTTAAAAATGAAAATGGATGTGCACCCATCAACATGAACACCTTTCCAAAAGAGTCATCCAGAAATAAATATTTAATATTTCTTCAAGGGACAGGTAATTTAATTTCATCTAATAACTGATCATATGCATTTTTCTTTTGTTTCTATTTTTAAAATTCGCTTGTGAAGTAGAAAAACATGGCCTGAAAGACAGCACTCCTGAAATTGAGATATTATTTAATATTTTATTGGGCTTCAATAATGTAATTTGGCTTAGATGATGCGGGTGTACACTTTTCGTTTGACTCTGAACTCATTAATTTGACATTGATTTCTAAAGCACAGAAGTGTCTGTCACCTGCTATAGTTTCGAAAATAATGATATCAGCACTCATGGCTTATTTATTGATAAGGCAGGCCTCTTTGGGGAATTTCTGACCCAGGTCATGCCAGCCCACTGAGGTTGATGGGGCAATAAGGTCAAGCCATGCTTTAATTAACCTGAAATCATTTGAGCATCACTTCTGATTTACAATAATTGCTGTCTCCCTAAATTGACTCATGGGCTCTACTGTTTCTCAAAGGTTTAATGTAATCATGTCATTTTTATTTCTCAACTGTATTTCAAAATGCAAATTTTTCTATTTTAAAATTAAATGTCATTCTTTTCAGGCCTGCAGGTTTGCATATGAGCACATACATTCACACACACAAATTAATTATAATTAATCTGCAAAGTGTAATGTGTCCTAGTTGATGAGAAATAAAGCCCTACAGCACAACAACGTATGTTGTTGTCCCTGATGGTTTAAAAAAGACCATGTAAGTGGAAATACCTTATAAACCCACAGAGCTCTGTAAGTGTGTGCTTAAAATGGAGCCTTGATTTTTGCAAGGGATATGTTTTTAAATCTTTGCAAATTTCAAAATTAATGGGATCCAACAGAGTGCATACTCTAACCCATACAGATGGTAGAGATGGCTATCAGTATCTTTTGTCAGTATCTAGACAGCAAAGATAAAGTGAGGATGTCCCATAGGAAAAACAGCCTTTGCCATGATGAGTAGAGAACAACAAAAAACCTGTAGACTTCCAAACCACGGAAGTCCAGAGTTACTGCTCACATCACCATGAAGCTACGGAATGTGTTTCTGCAGACCATACTCGCCCAGAATTTGAATCAATGCCTTGGCAAAATTCATACTCATTCCTTGCTGTGGAATTTGAAGGTCACTTATGAATAGACCAAAAGGAGGACTCGAGTCCGGGAATGCCATGAGCCCACTGTGTTGTTTGTACAATCTAGAAGGGAAGTCAGCCTCCCAACACATGGCACAGGACCAACTACACACACCTTTCCTGAGTTCAATATAAGAACTGTAAACTTAAAGAATTAATAAGGAGTGGAATTCATGGATACAGCAAGTCTCTAGGGAATCAAAATAGCATGTCTCCCTATCTTGAACATGGCTCTGTTTTGGGTTTCCCAATATGGGAGAGAGAGTTTCTTCCATGTGAAAAATGTTAAGTATTTTACTATCAGTCAATAATCTTTTGATGTGGCAGAAAAATGGTGCCATTAAAAAAATTCCAAGAACATGTCAAATATGGAAAGATCAGTGGGTCGATGTCTGCATATCCCTTTAGCTTCAAAATTATTTGATTCTGACATGGATAATGAAAACATTCAATCATTTGTCAAACAGACATAAGGTTAGGGAGGTTAAGCATATTATTTTGAAACATGTAGTAACCACCATCATGCAAGCAAGCCCTCAATAAATGTGTTTGTCCACCTCAATTCTTTTATTTTTATTTTTAGTTCTGGGGTACATGTGCAGGATGTGCAGGTATGTTACATAGGTAAATATGTGCCATGGTGGTTTACTGCACCTATCAACCTATCACCTAGGTGTTAAGCTCAGCAATTATTTATTGGAAATACATGATGCACATATCCTAAAGTGGGGGAAAATGTTTTCTGACCACTAAAGGAAACAAGCTACTCATTTCCTGATTTATTTTGACTTGTGTATTTTTCAAGTATTAGTTTCTACTCAATTTATGTGTGGAACATTATTAGAAAGATCATTTGTCAGTGGTTTAGAGGGTTAGTAATGTACTTAAATTAATAAAATATGTAATATCCCCGAAAGGAGTCCATTTCTGAAAATTCAGTACTTGGTTTTGATCCTTTAAGTTCCCTCAATATTTTTTGTGTATGTAAATTTTATTTACACAGTAAAATACTGCCCTCAGATACATATCAGGATATATATATGAGAGAGAGAGAGAGAGAGAGAATTTTTGCTGTCCAAATATTATGTCTTGGTTTTGTTGTCTTTAAAATATTTAAATTTAATATTAGCATTTGAGTTACATGGAAATCAATTGTATTTTAATAGTCTGATCTACCCCTTATTTCTACCTATTTGAAAGACTCAAATCTCTTTTTACTTGAAGATCTTCACTTTAAGACTTTAAAAAATTAACTGAATATTTGTCTCAATTCTCCACTTTATCATTTGTAGACAGCCAAATGTGAGCAATGCACAGATTTCAACAACAGTTAAAATCGGAGCCTTCTGCTGTAAGATGTCTCTTGTGATGGATGCGTTTAGACAAGGCATTCACACTTGGGACATCACATTGGCTCAGCTCAGAACTAAAAGACTATTAAATTGCAGGATATGTCCATCTGACAGGAAGTTGTATGATGGCTACTAAGGTCAGGCGTCATTTTGTCTTTTGAGTGACAGAATTTTTCTCCCAAAGCAAACAACATGAATTTAGCTGCTATCTTATTTTAGACACGTCTGTATGATACAAAATGACACATATGAATTGAGGATTTATAGGAGATGAAGCCAGGAAAAGCATTGGGAGAAAAGTGGAAGAGTCACTCAAAATAGAGTGAATATTTAACATGTGTAATCCTTTAAATAATGAAATTCATTATTTAATCATTAAGTGTGAATGATCACATTTAGAATAAACATGATCACGACTTCTACTTCCAGAGAGCCCAATGTCTAGTTCAGGCATGAAGAAAACAGTTGAAGAATGCTCAAAATGTTGTTTGTATATTTTCTATGTTTGATTATGAGAAACAAAATTGGGAATGTCTCTGGTAATTTTAATAGTTAATGGAGCTATTGCAAGAAATGCACCAATGGGAAGACGGGAGGGAGAGAAGGTTTCCGAGAAAGCAGGTTTCTATTAAACCTTGCCATTTCTCTTGAAAACTCTCAAAGCTGCAAAAGAACAATAAACAAATTGATATTTTCCATGGGGTACCACTGTGAGTGCAAAGACCATGGAGAAATTGACTAGTCAGATGGCAAATATGTACTGAGAGACAGACTTGGAGCTAAGACTGTATCCTAAACTTACTTTATAAAAGGTGTGTTTTGTAGCCAGGATAACATGTTTTAGGAGAAGAAACATTTTATAATGACTCTGTGTGGGTTTCATTTTGAAAAAGTAGCTTACTGTGCTTAAGCAAAGGGCCAGTGTGTGTTTTTCAGGTCTTCTTACCTAAAAGAAGTGTAGCTGTTGGTATTTCTTTGTGAAAACTCAAGACTAGCACCTTGTGCTGTAAGTAAAGTGAAGACATGTGGCTGTAAGCACTCACAAAATATACTGATATACAGTCGTCACTTGTCGATGTCATTCATACCCAGAGACAGGAAGCACAGGAACAGTGTGAATTATATGAGGTGTCCCATTTATAAGTGACAAGCAAAAATAGTCACTGTGTAAATGTGCAATGCTAAATAGCAGTAGTCAATGAGGCAGCAGTCAAAGGGGGAACACAGGAACAGATTCTGTAAGATTTCTATGGAAGGGCTGGGCGTGGTGCCTCATGCCTGTAATCCCAGCACTTTGGGAGGCCAAGGTGGGTGGATTACCTAAGGTCAGGAGTTCAAGACCAGCCTGGCCAACATGATGAAACCCCGTCTCTACCAAAAATACAAAAATTAGACGGGCGTGGTGGCACATGCCTGTAATCCCAGCTACTCGGGAGGCTGAGGCAGGAGAATTGCTTGAGCCCAGGAGGCGGAGGTTGCAGTGAGCTGAGATCATGCCACTGCACTCCAGCCTGGCCGACAGAGCGAGACACTGTCTAAAAATAAAAAAGATTTCTACTTGATTTCCAACAGGAATAGTGAGGAAAGCCTTTCTGGAAGATCCCAGGCCGTACCTGGCTCTGCAGATGCATTGCTGAGTTTTTGCCATGCTGCCTTCAGTGTTTGCTAACTCCTATTTGCATATATAAACTGCTCTTCACTACTCTCCTAAAACAGGCATTCATTTTCTTGGCATGAATTTTTCAAAAAGGAACACACACCTATATATTGTGCATCTGCCAAGCGTTCAGAACTGTGCTGCATTTGGGAGTCCTTGTATGTGCCCAGCTTTGCAACCAGAAGTATTTCAACATTGTTTTAATTAAGCCCACATTAGTCTTGCTTTGGTGCAAGAAATATGATATTGTGTGTGAGGATGTAAACATCAGCTGTCAATGAATGACTCCTTCATTCCCTTGGCAAATATCATTTGAGTGTGTCTTGTCACGGTTTTGGACTAGACAGAACTAATTCAGCAAGCAACCCAGGAGTCAACAAGGAATGATCAGAGTAACACAAAACACTGATGTGAAATGCAAGGCAAAATAAATACATAAATTAGAGATGTGGTCTGAGATGAAGGGAAGCACACATCTCTGAAATATTCTGGGTACCAGTAGAATTTAGTTTCTGAGTGTTTTTGATAAATAATAAGAGAATTTCATCAAAGATAAATCAGAGTGCCCTACAGACAAAGTAGCTTTTGAGCCCTTCAGATAGAATTTGAATTAAAGAAAGCATAAATGTGCTCTGGGTGGAATTTAAAAAAAAGAATTGGAAGCATTTTAAAATTGCTAAGAGTGTAAATTTCAGATGTTCTCACTACCAAAAAAATGGTAAGTATTTGAGGTGATGGATATGTGAATTAGCTCAGTTTAATTATTCCATATTGTATTCATAAATCATAACATCACTTGCTACCCCATAAATATATACAACTATAATTTATTAATTTTCAATTAAAAGTAAACATTGAAAAACAGAATTAGAAATAAACTTGCCTAAGTATATCGAATGTCTTCCTTCCCTCACCTTTCAGTGTGGGCTGGACTTAATGACTGGCTTCCAAAAATTGGCATATGAGAAGGGGGAGATGGTAGCTTCAAGGTGGAGAAGCCAGGCAAGCATTACCTTAGCCAGTGACTTCATGTTGATAGCATGCACTTGTGATTAAATATCAGGAAAAGGACACCTCCCCTCTGAGGTCTCCTTCTCCAAGAGAGAAGAAACACCACAGTCTTATCAGCTCAGTCATCCCAGTCTAATCATGAGAAAAACATCAGGTAAATTCAAATTCTTCAAAATGCCTGACCAGGGCTCCTCGAATCTGTCAAGGTTCGAAACAACAACAAACAACAACAACAACAACAACAACAACAAGACAGTCTGAGAAATTTTCACACCCGGCCTTGACTACGGAGAAATGGCTATATGCAATGATAAATTCAGGACTGAGTCCTAGAAGGGAACATGGACTTTGAAAGGAAAACTAGCAAAACCCAAATAAAACCTTGTGTTTAGTTAAGAGTAATGTACCAACATGGATTCATTAGTTGTGACAAAGGAACCACAGTGATAGAAAACTTTAACACTAACAGTAGCTGAGTGAGCAGTAGATGGAACTCTCTGGACTATCTTTGCATCTTTTTTGCAATCATGAAACTGTTATATATGTGTATATATATATACACATGTATATATACACACATATCTATTACATATATATTTAATATATGTATATATACGTATATATGTATACATATACATATGTAACATATTTAATATATGTATATATACATATATACACATACATATGTAATACATTTAATATATGTATATATACCTATACATATGTAATATATTTAATATATGCACATATACATATATGTGTATATATATTAAATACATATATTAAATATATATTAAATATATATTTATATATATATTTCTGGACTATCTATATATATATCTCTGGACTATCTTTGCATCTTTTTTGTAATCCTGAAACTGTTCTATATATATATGTATATATACACACATATATATTAAACATATATGCATGTGTGTATATATACATATATATTAAACATGTATATATGTATAAATATTTATGTATGTATATATGTGTATATATACAGTATATATGTATATATGTATATATATACACCCTATGTGTATATATATACCCTATGTGTAAATATGTATATATATACCTATGTGTATATAGGTATATATATACCCTATGTGTATATAGGTATATATATACCCTATGCGTGTGTATATATATATATACCCTATGCGTGTGTATATATATATATATACCCTATGCGTGTGTATATATTACATCCTATCTGTGTATATATGTATATATATACATTGTATATAAGTATATATATACTCTGTCTTATATATATTGTATATATACTATCATGTGTATATATATGTATATATATATGTTGTGTATATATGTATATATATTAAATATATTAAAAATTAAAAAATATACATACAAACACCACATATATATATATATATATATATAAAGTAGAGGGAATCATTGCCAGGGGAGGAGGCAGGGAAATGAGGAATGAAAGGCAGGAATTGGGGTTTGTGCTGTCACAGTAGGAAGATGGCCCATTGTTGAGGGTGAGCTGATCAAGGTTGAGGGGGTAGTTATGAGGTTGGTGAACCAAAGACTAAAAGGTTATAAAGGAGAACCGTGTGCAAAGCTGAAGAGGCAGGAAAGAAAGAACTACAGAAGGAGTTTGGTAGAAAGAACTGGTAAATTTTGTACTGGAGAATGGATGATGAATTTGATAGAGAATCACTGAAAGATGAAGGTTTGAGCCTGGCTGCCTGGGGAAATTGCAGTGTCATTTGCAGAAATGAAGTCATGCCAGGGAAAATCGAGGCAAGAGGTGGAAGGATTCAGTTTGGGACATATTGACTTAGGAAAGGAGAGGACATCCAAGTGCAGGTAGATGTAATGACTTGATAAGTAATTTTAAAGAGATGTCAGATGTAATAAAACAAAACAATTTAACCTAAGAAAAATGTGGGGAGAAATACACGTTGGAACTCTGAGCTGGAGTCATAGGCTTGGGAGAAGGAACTCGCTGAACTCCAGCAAGAACATAAAGGGAGGTTTGGAGGAAAGAGCTGAGGGCAGTCTTGGGGAGGCAAAGAATGGAGTTCCAAGAGGATCACAGGTCAGGCACAGTGGCTCATGCCTGCAATCCCAGCACTTTGGGAGGCCAAGGCTGCCGAATCACTTGAGGTCAGGAGTTTGAGACCAGCATGGCCAATATGGAGAAACCCTATCTCTACCAAAAATACAAAAATTAGCCAAATGTGGTGGTGAGTACCTTTAATCCCAGCTACTTTGGGAGGCTGAGGCAGGGGAATCACTTGAACCCGGGAGGCGGAGGTTGTTCCAGCCTTGGTGACAAATCACGACTTCATCTTTAAAAAAAGTGGGGGGAGGGGGGAATTGCAGGACCGCTGCAGAGTCACAGGCTCCACTAGCAGCAGAGAGAGGAAGCAGTGCAAGGAGAAGATTGTTCAGCCTTGCCACTGTTGACATTTGGGGCTGATTCTCTGTGGTGGGGCCCGTCTTGTACATTGTAAGATGCTTACTTAGCAGCATCCCTGACCTCTGCCCACTAGATGCCAATCCACCCCTCCTCTAATACGGACAATGTGAAATTTCTCCAGACACTGCCAACTCTCCCCTTGGGGATGCAGTCAACTTAATCGAGGACCACTGATTTTGGGTTAAACTTCGGTTTGTGAGAAAGAGAAAAGTAGAGTGAAAAAAAAAAAAAAGAGAGAGAGAGAGAAGGAAGGAAGAGAGATCATTACATCTATTTCTGCTTTGTAAAAATCTCAAAATCCAGCCACCAGCATGGGTACATTTAAAAATATCTCCTCATAGTATCTGTGGGATGAATTTTGTAGACAGGAAATCTGTGCATTGTGTGTGTCCTTTCAACAAAGCTAAAATTTCACAAGGACTAATTTCCTGTGCGAGTGGAAAGAATGATTCTATTTTTGCAGGCCCAAATCCCAGGCTGAGCTGCCTCCCAGGCCACACACAGAGCCACAAATGCCCAGGAAAATTTATTCTCTCTGTGCATGAGGTGGCACTGTTTGCAGAAGGGTACAGCTGTTTATAACAGATGTTAGAAAAACAGGTTCACGATGGCAGCCAACAGAGCAAGGCAGCATTTTCCAAAGTGTACATTGCCCACCTGGTTTTTTGTTTGTTTGCTTGCATGTTTGCCTAATAGCTCAATTCTTACAAGCTCCTTTTCTGCTCAAGCATCTCATTGGGAGTGTATGACATCCCATGATCCCAGTGCAGCCAAGAATGTTATGTGTGATAAGACATCAGAGCCAAGGCATTCCAAAAAAAGGGTAGCTATTTCTAGAAGCTTCACTGACTCTTTCTAAACAAGTTGCTCACTATTAGCAAATTATTGCTTTGAGTCTCCTAAAACGGGCACCCTCATCCTGTACCCCTGGAACGGTGTGAGGAGAAGAGCTCTTCACCTCTATGATATTCTGCCCAGTAACCCAGAACCACAGTATAATGTTCACAAAAGCATCCGGTAAACCCAGTCCAATCAAGGGACATTCTACAAAATATCTGAGGAGTACTCCTCAAAATTGTCAAGGTCATGCAGACAAGGAAAGATTAATTAATTGCCACACATAGGAGGAAGCCAGTGAACCATAATGACATGATCTCAACATGGGATTCTGAATGGAATCTTGGAACAGAGAAAGGGAGCCCATGGAAACACAGAGGAATTCCCAATGAAGTCTGGAGTTTAGCTCATAGTAACTTACCAATGTTAATATCTTCATTTTGACAGATGTTCTGTGGTTCCATAATATGTTAACATTAGGGGAATATGGGCGAGTGGTTCGTGGGATCTCTCTGCACTGTCTTTCCAACTTTTCTCTATATCTAAAATTATTCAAAAATTAAAAGCTGATGCAAAGGAAACAGAACCCCTGAAAGAGACTGGAAACGTAAACATTTTATATTCAAAATGTATTAACTGAAAATCTGTTACAGATCCAGTTCTGAATCTCGTTAGCAAGTTCAAAGCAAGGCCGAGAAGATGCAATTCCCACTGGAAATCTTAGGAGACAGTTAGAAGGGAAGGGGAGCAAATGTTCACCAGGTGAGCACTGGAACGCAGCCACTGCACAAATGCAACCCTATTCTATTCTCACGGCAATCTTCCATGAGAAGTATTTATTATTATACATGAAGAAACTCAAGCTCTCCATCATTAAGTCACTGTCCAATATCACATAGCTGCATGTAACAGGTTTGAATTCAATTTCCTCTGTGTCCAACTGAAAATCCCACAATTTCCACTCACAGCATCCTCCCACCCAGTGCAGGTTTGGTGCAAAAACGTAGGACACAGGAGAGGAAATTGAGTTTAGGTAAGACTGAGAAAACTTCTGACGAGTTTTCAAATTAGGAGAGGCATGAAATGAAGAGGAGAAGGAGCAGCTGGGAGCGTGGAGAAGCATAAACTCCGAAATAACTGGCTAAGGAAAATGGGGATGCACAGACTGTGGCATAGAAGCACTGAAGAGGAGAGGCATGGATTGGAATGATACAGGCTGTGTCAATATAGGGTCCGTCACAAACAAGCTATGTAAATGTGAGAAAATTAACCACTCTAACTTCACTTTCCCCCTATGGAAAAAAAAAGGGGGGGGGGGGGGGGGGGTAAGGACGTCTATTTCAAACCATGTGGCAATTAAATAAAACAATCTATGTAACTCTAGTAGCCTCATGGTTGGCACATAAGATGCATCAAAATGCACGTTTCTCTCCCTTTCATGGAATCCCCTGATGCATCCCCGAACCTTTCTCGGTAGGAATTGCAATGTGCATGCACAGATTGTGGATAGATAGACTGCCACCCTCTTTTGTGAAAGAACCCCTGAAGAGATTCTAACAGGAGCCTAGGATTGAGATAAGCCCCACCTCTAGAGAAACTCTTGCATTTGCTGGACAAGGAATAATGCACATGAATGTGTATTGTGCCATATTCTAGAGCAGTGATTCTCATGTACAATCACGGCAGAGAACTTCTGTTCTAGAATATAAGCATGGTAATGGCATTTCCAGGTGTTTCAGGTGTTAGGGATACATACATCTTTAACTTTCCTCAATATTGCTAATTGCCCACCAAAGAAAAGGTCGATTACATGTTTCCATCAACACACGGCATTACCACTGTTTGCAAATGGAAGTGCATTCCTTTGTGATATTTTGTAATCCCTTGACTCTCAGTGACACCAGACTTTTTGTGATTACTATCTATTTGGGTTTTGTCTTCAATACATTTTATTCCATATAATTTGCCCATCTTTAAATGTCTTGAGGATTTTTAAAATTACTAATTTGTTGGGTATAAATATGTGTATATCATCTAGAAACTATCCAAGTCAATAAATTGAAGTTACATGTGTGCTCTTCTGTTCTGTATCTTATTTTTTACCTTATTTATGATGCTTTCCATTGTGCAAAAGGAAATAGTGTCCCTGTATTTGTCCATTTTCATGCTGCTGATAAAGACATATCCAAGACTGGGAAGAAAAAGAGGTTTCATTGGACTTACAGTTCCACATGGCTGGGGAGGCCTCAGAATCATGGCAGGAGGCAAAAGGTACTTCTTAACATGGTAGCAGCAAGAAAAAATGAGGAAGAAGCAAAAGCAGAGACCCCTGATAAACGCTACAGATCTCGTGAGACTTATTCACTATGACGAGAATAGCACAGGAAAAACCAGCCCCCATGATTCAATTACCTCCCCCTAGTTCCTTCCCACAATACATAGGAATTCTGGGAAACACAATTCAAGTTGAGATTTCAGTGGGGACACAGCCAAACCATATCAAGCTATGTGAAGTTAAAACCAGGTACTATGGGTGTTCACTAGATTTCTGGTTCTCATGAAGGTGTTTTCTTTCTGTGTAAACATTTGTTAAATTAGTGTCTTTGCAAGAGGGCCAGGGGAACAATCGGTGAAGCCTTCTATTCTGCCATCTTGCTCCTACTGTAGATCTGTAGTATATTTTGAAATACACCTTTGTAGTATATTTTGAAGTCAGATAGTGTGATGCCTCTTGGTGGGTTCTTATATGGGCCTGGTTTGTAGAGTCCTAAAGCAATTATAATAATAACATCAAAGATCATTGATCAGAAATCACCATAACAGATGTAATAATGATGGAAAAGTTTGAAATATTGTGAGAATTACCAAAATGTGACACAGGGACATGAAGTGGGCACATGCTGTTGGAAAAATGACACTGACATGCTCAACAGACAGTTGCCAGAAACACTATCTATAAACACAATAAAGTGCATCACAATAAAACAAGGTCGACCTGTACCTGCCAGTACCCGGGTAACTAGTTTACTATAAATAAGTAATAATAGCTAGAAAAACTAATTAAACACAAAAAATTTTAAAACACTGTCTTCTCAAGACACAAAAAAATGGAAAGATAGTCCATGCTCATAGATTGACAGGATTAATATCGTTAAATTGACAATATTCCCCAAAGTGATTTGCAGATTCAATGCAATCCCTATCAAAGTACCAATGACATATTTCACAGAAATAGGAAAATACGTATAATATTCATATGAAACCATAAAAGACCTCAAATAGCCAAAGCAACCCTGAACAAAAAGCAGAAAGCTGGAGGCATCACACTACCTGACTTCAAAATTTACTACAAAGCTATAGTAAACCAAGCAGCATGGTACTGGCATAAAAACAGAAACAGAGACAAATGGAACAGAATACAGAACCCAGATATAAAGCCACATGCTTAAAACCAACTCGACTTCAACAAAGACACCAAGAACATACGATGCTGAAAAGACAGGTATTTCAATAAACAGTGGTAGGAAAGCTGGATAAGTATATGCAGAAGAATAAAATTAGATTTCTATCTCTCACCACACATAAAAAGCAAATAAAAAATGGATTAAAGACTTGAATCTGGTTGGGCATGGTGACTCAAGCCTGTAATCCCAGCACTTTGGGAGGCTGAGGCGGATGGACCACTTGAGGTCAGGGGTTTGAGACCAGCCTGGTCAACATGGTAAAGCCCCATTTCTACTAAAAATACAACAATTAGCCAGGCATGGTGGTGCATACCTGTAATCCCAGCTACTCAGGAGGCTAAGGCATGAGAATTGCTCGAACCCAGGAGGTGGGGGTTACAGTGAACCAAGATTGTGCCATTGCACTCCAGCCTGGGCCTGGGCGACAGAATGAGACTCTGCCTCGACAAAAAACAAAAACAAAAAAAAGGACTCAAAACTATGACCTGAAACTGAAACCACCAGAAGAAAACATTGGGGAAATGCTCCAGGACATCGGTCTCGGCAAAGATTTCTTGAGTAAGACTTCAAAAGCACAGGAACCAAAGCAAAAGTAAACCACTGGGATTACATCAAGTTAAAAACCTTCTTCATAGCACAGGAAATTATCAACCAAGTGAAGAGACAATCCACAGAATGGCAGAAAATATTTGCAAACTATACATCTGATAAGTGATTCATAACCAGAATATATAAGGAGCTCGAAAAACTTAATAACAAACAATCTGATTTAAAAATGGACAAATAATCTGAATAGGCGTTTCTCAAAAGAAGACACACAAATGGCCAGCAGGCATATGAAAATATACTCATCACGAATCATCAGAGAAATACAAATCAAAACCACAATGCCATATCATCTCACCCGAGTTAAAATGGCTTTGATCAAAAGGACGGGCATGAAAGGATGCTAGCAAGGAGGTGGAGAAAGGGGAACCCACTTTGTACACTGTTGGTGGGAATACATATTATTGTAGCCACTATGGAGACGAGTATGGAGTTCCTCAGAATCCTAAAAATAGAACTACTATATGATCCGAGTATTCCACTGCTGGAATACTTGCTCACGTGTATTGCAGCACAAGTCACAATAGCCAAAATATGGATTTAGCCTAAGTGCCCATCAATGGACAAATGGATAAGGAAAATGTGGTATATGTACACAATGGAATATTATCCAGCCATAAGAAGAATGACATACTGTCATTTGCAGCAATATGGATGGAACTGGAGGCCATTATGTTAAATAAAATAAGCCAGGCACAGAAAAACAAATATTGCATGTTTTCACTCATACATGGGAGCTAAAAAAGTGATTCTAATGAAAATAGCAACTATAGTGATGGCTACCAGAGGCCAGAAGGGGAATGGGGGGCATGAAGGGGAAATAAAAGAGTATAAATGTATTTATTACCACTGAACTCCACACTTACAAGTGGTAAAGAGGGTACATTATATATGTATATTTTACTTCAATAAAAATAAATATTAAAAATAAAATCACTTTCTTCTCACCACTTACTGCTGAATTATTGCTGCAATAATGAATTAGTACTACAGGTAAGTCATGTACCTAAGTAAGTAGTAAAATAGAGACAACAAGAATAGTTCAGTGCAATGTAGAACATAGGGAATCTAGTCTGGTCAGATAAAATTTTGTTGGTGTTGAGTTAATATATAAGTTTTACTTAACTGGGCTTTCCCATGAAACTCGTTACATAGAAACAGCTAACAATCATTACAATACCAAATGAACCTGATTCTGAAAACCATGTTCTTTGCAACTCTCAATTATCACTTTTAGTTGAGATAAGAACTTACAAGGGTAGGTGCTGAATGTTACCCAGGAGAAAAAGCTACAAAGAATAACTGGAGATAACTTGAATATCTATGTGATGCCAAGAAAGAGGAAAATCCTTCCTTATCATTCTACTATTTTTTGTTGAAATAATAAATTACCACAGACATCTGGTGGTAAACATGTAATTAGCAACCTAAAGATAGCTAGAATTCGCCAGACCAAGTAATTGATCCCAGGAAGCTGAAGATAACTGGCCTATGCCAGGGAGTTCAATAACCATTTTCCTCAATGCAAAATTCCAACCTCGTGTTAGAAATATTACCCCGTACAATAGATACCTACTTTATCCAAGTGAGTAATTAACTAGAGATAACTACATGAAGCCAGTACTTGTAATAAACAAATTCTTCTCAGTACTACTTCTATGTCTTTGTGACATAAAACTAAACATTTAGTGGTATCTAGGCAAACAGCTGAATAAACAACTAGCAATGACTAGGAAAACTGGTTGAATATAGAAAGTTTAGTAAGCATTGTAGTAAATTCTGTGTTCTTACATTTTTAAGATTGTTTACTATGTACTGTGGAAATGGTAACTAGAGTTACCTGGGTAAGAGTTAAATACAGAATCCTCCATAAAACTAGAATAACTGATTGAAGACAAGAAGTGTAACATTGTATTCTTCTCAACATTTCTCATTTCTTGTTGGAATAATGAGTTAGTTCTATCAATGCGTAGTAGTACCTAGATTATTACAAAGCAAGAAATAAGAAGAGATGTTTAGAATAAATATTTGATACCAGAATGGTGAAAAAAACCACATTCTTTTCAAATAGAAACTCTAATTTCCTGTGTGATTAATGAGTTAAAATTAGTACTGGAGATATCTGTATAAGATGTGGACTTCGTTTTGGGAGTGGGGTACCTACTCAACAGATGAACTGCTGGGTCATATGGTAGATCTATTTTGATTTTCCAAGGAACCATTACACTGTTTTTCATAACGGCTGTACCAATTACATGTCTGTCAACAGCGTTTAAAGGTCCCCTTTTCTGCACACCCTAAAAGGGTTTCACTTTCTCCACACCTTTGCCATCATTATCTTTTATCTCTTGACTTTTTGATAATAGCCATCCTAACAGGTGTGAGGTGATAGTTCATTGTGGTTTTCATTTACATTCTCTGATTATTAACGATGTTGAGCACATTTTCATATACCTGTTGGCCAGTTGTGTGTTTTCTTTCTAGAAATGCCTATTCAAGTCCTCTGCTTATTTGTTAACCAGACTATTTATTGATTTGCTATTGAGCTGTGTGAGTTCTTTATATATTGTGGATATTAACTCATTATTAGATATACGGTTCGCAAATAGCTTCTCCCAAACCATAGCCTGCCTTTTCATTTTGTTGACTGTTGGCTGTGCAGAAGCTTTTAGTTTCCAGCCTGCTCACTTGCCCTATATATTTCAGCTTCCTAGACCCCCACATTGTGTGAATGTGTGAGCCAATTGCTTAGAATAAACTGTATCATATATATAATAAAATTCATAAATACATGATAGTAAATATATATTTACGATATACAATATTACACACACACACACACACACACACAATATCCTGTTGGTTTAGTTTCTCCTTCTCTGAGGAACCCAGCCTGATACAGATACCCAGCTGAGCGAGTGTGTTTGCTGATCTTGACCTCTGGAAGCCAGTGCTTTAAACCATGAGAATAAAAAATTGTGAGGCACTATGTGGATGCTGGGAGAAGTATGTGAGATGGAAAAGTTGTTTCATGGCATCCAAGAAGTGAATGATCCTCAAGGTGTAGCAGAGGAATTTGTAGGAGAGAGGGATGATTGACGTCTTCATATAGCCCTCCATCCATCCTAGTTAGCATGGAGAGATTTTAGGTAGGTCATAGAGAAACTGGGTAATGATGGCAGGTGTGGAGGAACAGAATGTACCACTGAATGGGAGGTCCGGGGGAAACATGTGGCGGAAATATCCTCCCTTGCCACGTGATCTGCCAAAATTGAACATGGGGAGTTTAGGAGGGGTGACATGTCAGTTTGGGAACTACCTTTAGGGGTGCTAACCAAAATCTCCCTTTCTCCAACCAGAGCACCTTGCATTCCTCATCAGATGTCACCCCCACCCCGACTTCCTCCTCCATGTCCTGATGGTGCTTTGTGACGTGTAAGGCCTTCCTTCCCGCCCAGGGCTACCATTGGCTGGGTAGTGGAGTGTTGACCAATCACAGCTCAGGGACGTGATCGCCTCATTGTCCTGGATCGCGGGAGGGGTATATACAGGGAGGCCAGGCAGCCTGGAGTTAGTCGACCGTTGGGAGACACTGAGCGGCGGAAGATGAGTCCAAAGCCGAGAGCCTCCGGACCTCCGGCCACGGCCAAGGAGTCACGAAAGAGCAAGTCCTCCCCCCAGCTGAGCCCCAGTAGCCCGAAGAAGAAGGTGAGTGACCCTCCCAAGCGCCTCCTCGTCTTCCCCTCGCCTCCTTCCTCACAAGAATCCTCTCCGGTCCTCACCTGGCACAACCCCCCAACCCGGCCCGCACCGCTTCTGAGGACACGTCCCTGTTCCCAGCCTCCTCCACCCTCGTGCCTAAACCAGAGCCCTTCTGTGATCTCCCTGTTGTCCTTCCAGACTACCAAGGTGGCCAAGAAGGGGAAAGCAGCCCGTGGAAGGAGAGGCGGGAAGAAAAGGCCTGCAAAAAAGATGGCGGCTGTGACGGCACCTGAGGCGGGGAGCGGGCCAGCGACACCCGGCCCCAGTGACCAGCCCAGCCAGGAGTTCCTTCAGTACGAGCTGCCGCCGGCGGAGCCAGTGAGCGAGGGGCCCCAGCACGACCCACTGAGTCAGGAGACCAAGCTGGAGGAACCCCTGAGTGAGGAGACCAAGCTGGAGGAACCCCTGAGTGAGGAGACCAAGCTGGAGGAACCACTGAGTGAGGAGACCAAGCTGGAGGAACCCCTGAGTGAGGAGACCAAGCTGGAGGATCCACTGAGTGAGGGGCGGCCAACTACTCCCCTAGCTCCCTGAGCAGCCACTAAGTTCAGGCCCAGCCGCCAGACCTCAGAGATCTCACCAGCAGGGTGCTTACCTTGGTGTGAACAATAAAATGAATGTGTTGCAAACTGATCTGAGTGACTCCATGTTGTCTGGTGTGTGGGGAGGGAGGGAGGGAGGAAGAGGTGGTGTGTGGGGAGGGAGGGAGGGAGGAAGAGGTGGTGTGTGGGGAGGGAGGGAGGGAGGAAGAGGTGGTGTGTGGGGAGGGAGGGAGGGAGGAAGAGGTGGTGTGTGCGGAGGGAGGGAGGAAGAGGAGGTGTGTGGGGAGGGAGGGAGGGAGGA
>NW_026652282.1:5133986-5149938 GCF_009828535.3 Hylobates moloch
TGTGTGGGGAGGGAGGAAGAGGTGGTGTGTGGGGAGGGAGGGAGGGACAAAGAGGTGGTGCGTGGGGAAGGAGGGAAGGAGGAAGAGGTGATGTGTGGGGAGGGAGGAAGAGGTGGTGTGTGGGAAGGAAGAAAGGAAAGAAGGAAGGAAGGAAGAGGTGGTGTGTGGGGAGGGAGGGAACTGGGGTCCAGCGGGGTTGAGGTCAGAGGAACAGATCACAGTTAGCTAGACAGGAGGATAAGGATTGCGTCATGACTGAGCACTGGAGAAAAATTTCCCCATCACAGGATGACTCCGCTTCTTGTAAGGTTTGTTTCTTCATGCAATCTTGCTAGCACATACACCAAGTACCAAGAACTGGATTCTACCTGCTTAGGTTTCATTGTTAAAATACGTTTTCGTTTATAGAAACCGATGGAAGAATCGTTTCCATCCTCTTTCCTTTCAGCGTTCCCTCCCTACAACCTAATATAATTAAGAAGAAAAATTCAAAGTAGAGCAAAATCTATCTACTTGAAAAGAGTCTTTTTATTTTTGCAACTGAGGAGACAAAAAGTGTATTTCATATTTCCATGCATTAGAAATACACAGGTCTTTTCTGAATATAGTAGAATTTAGAGAAATATACATAAATATATGTAAATAAAATTTACAACTATATTTACTGTATACAAACACGTTAGAAATACACAGGTCTTTTCTATATATACTAGAACCTACCATATATATTTATATATTAACATGTATTTTTATATTTTTATATATATAGATTGTATATAGAAATATTTATATATAAATATTTTATATATAAATGCCTATAGAAAACATTTATATGTATATATTATATATAATAATTTATTTTCGAAGGTAAGGTTTTATGCTTGTTGAAGCATGGTTCACAGGCAAAAAGAGGAAGGAAATTATCAGTTTCAGAAGAATAAAGTACAAAATTATCACGATTCAATACCCAGCTGTCAATAATTGCAGTGAGAGTATAATATCGTAGAACTTTCTATTTAAAGACCTGTGTATTTCTAATGTGTATATATGTAATCTACATTTATATATAATTTCTATATATGGTAGAATTTACTACTGTATTCCTAATGTGTGTGTATATATAGATAATCTGTATTTATAAATATTTATATAAATACACAGGTTTTTATATAAACACACAGGTCTTTATACAGAAAAGATTGGTGTGTTTCTAATGTGTATATGTATATATTTTATAAAAATCTATACATTTATATATTATGTGTTATATATAATATTTATATAGTTTAATTAAAATATTTTAATATAAATATTTATATTCTATATAAATATTTATATTCTATATAAATATTTAGACATCTATAAAATATATAAGCATTTTTATATTATATATAATAAAATATATAATGTATAAATATAAATATATATTATATATAAAATACCCTATATGTGATCATTTATTTTAGAAGGTAAGCTGTTAGTATTGTTGAAGCATGTTTCTCAGGAAAAAGGAGAAAGGAAATTATTTTAAGAATAAAGTACAAAATTATCACAATTTCCAGTTGTTAGTAATTACATGTACAGAATAACTCATGTCCTTTAATCTTACAATGAATAGCACGTTAAACTTTTATGTGATTCTGAAAATATGAATTTCCATATAATAAGGGTTTGTCATGTAAAGCACTAATTTTATAGGCAGTTTTCACTTGTTACATACATTGTTCTTATAGCTTTAAAGGTGTTAAAATTAATGGTGGCTTTGAAGAGATGGTAGCATCATTTGAGAAACAATAAATGGGTTCTGTTTCATCCTTTCCTTGGTGCGGTCAGGGCTTCATTTCATTAGCTTAGGAAGGGATTTCAGAGCTTTGCATGTTGAACTTGTAGCTGCCTCCTATGGAATCCTAAGAAACCTAGGACGCTATACCACAGAAACAGGGTGTTGCCCATGCCCTGAACACCATCATTTTGTGGTATATTTCTTTTGTATTTCTTATATGGAAATACCATATAAGGATGAGCATGCTTGGTATAACTCAAAGCCTGTTTATTTGCAAGGCTGTATTGACCCTGAACAATAAATACTTGTGTGTTATGGATGGGAAACAAGTCAGAACGAAAAGCTGCTGTCTTTTAGGAAAACCTATTGGCTGTGGTTGTATATCTCCTTCCAAAGGGAAATTTGTGAACTTCCTGCTATAGTTCTTTTTACATAATGACAGCATAAAAACTGGAATAAACTGAATCTTGTCAGTGGTCACTTTTGGGTTTGATGAATATTATGGAGCAATGTTGCAGTGTATTTTAAAATTACACTCAAGAATTCATTTTGTGCACCTTATTTTAATGCCGTATTTCCATTCAAGCTCTGCAAGCCAAAACAGTCTGTGATGATTCTTTTGGCATTGAAAAAATTATCCATGGCTCTTACATCGTGTTTCTTTCATGATTTCATGGCAGTTGGAGCTTCAATTGTTATTTGTTGGGAACCCATCCTGACTAGCTATTTCACTGGGGCTTCATGTTTTATTGTGATGATTGGCAGACTTGTGTTTCAGGAATTTTTGGCTTTGGAAAGTTACTATGATTTTGAAATTATAGATGCAAAAATGTCACTGAATTTATTTTTGCAAACTTTTAATTCATTATAGACAGTAAGTGGTTTAATCAGAAATCAATAATTTAAGTAATCTTTTAATTTGTTGGAGCATTCACAAATACTACATCTTCCTTTAAGTCTTTCTTTATTCTACATGTTATATACATAGTTAAATTAGTTAATAAGAGTGTTAAATATTTTCCCTCCTTCTCCAACTACCCACAAGCTGAGGCTTAAACAGTGGAATGAGTAAAGACCTGAATACAGCAGCAAAGCTGTAGTTGATTTTTATAATAAAATAATAGATATCAAAGCTTCCTGACATTTTTAGGCAAATCTTCCTGTGTCCCTAAAGGGAGGATCCCCTTCACAGCAGTCATGAACAACAGGTGATCTTGAGATTCTCAGCTGTCAAAGACAGTTGGTGGGAAAATTTGAAAACACTTTGTACATATTAAAGAGCTAAGAATGAGATGATGTATACATACATGTCTCTGTCTCATTACACCACAGGAAATAGGACACATGGCAGGAAGGCTCACGTTGATTCCCCTTGACCATGCAGCTTCCTCTGCTCCTGACTCCTAAGAACTTTCTGACCTATTGGTCATTCCCAGCTTCAGATCCCCAAGCGTACGGATTGTTGTTAGCCCCATGTCAGTGATACACAGGACACAGAATTGCTCTCAAAAAACACTCTGGAATTGAAAAATGACAGGAGAAGCTCAACGCGATGGCTGGGTACCAGAGGGAAGGCCTTCCGCTGTTTCGAACACGGATGCTAAGCTCTAGAATAACTGCAGCTGCAGCCTATTGGACCTGGGCACGTGTCAGGCAGGGTGTGAAATGCTCCCCATGCACGACCTCATTTCTCCCTCACATTATCCCTGTGGATTAATCGGGGCTCCCGAGAGACACCACCAACAGCCTATCAACAAAGATAGATGAGAGGGGATTTATTAGGGGAATTAGAGGCTGAAAAGTCTCAGGGCAGACTGTTTGCAAGCTGGAGCCCCTGGGATGCCAGGAGTGTGACTCAGTCCACACCCAAAAACCTCAGAACCAGGGAAGTGGATAGTGTAACTCTCAGTATAAAAAGAGCCTGAAGTTCTGATGTCCAAGGGCAGGAAATAAGAGTCTCAGCTCCAGGAGAGAAAGGGAGGAAAGTGCCTTTCCTCTGCCCTGTTTCTTCTATCTGGGCCCTCAGAGAATTGGATGGGGCCTGTCTCTATTGAAGTCATCCTCCCCACTGTCCAGCACCCCAGGCCAATCTTCATGGGAGTATCTGCACAGGCTCACCTAGAAACAATGCTTTACCAATTCCTGACGTATTCCTTAAGGCAGTCACGTTGACACCTGAAATTAACCATCACACCCTGTGAAATGAGTAGTGTCCCCACTGGACAAATGAAACAGACAGTTTGGGTACCTTTCTTATACTGCTTATAGGTTATAGAGTCAGGATTAAAACTCAGGTCTGCAAAGATCAAATTCTAAACTCCACCCTCCTAAGGACTGCTGCTCAACGCTGTGGAAGCAGCACCGTATTAGACACTGTACGAGGATTGAAGACGCATTCGAGACACATCCCCTGCTTAGGGACCACATCCTAGCTTGCATTCATGACAGGAGTCATGTTTCTGTGACTGTTCTATAGACCCCGGAACCAAGTGTGAATTGGCATGCTTTAGGTGTGCATAAGCTCTGCAGAAATCCTAAGGAAGAGCAAGATAATTACAGGCTCAATTCATATAGGGAAGTTTTTATGAAACCGGCTTTTAGCCAATTCCTGAAAGAAAATATTTTTACTGGAGGAAAAATGTTCTGCTGGAGAATAACTAGTTGAAGGGCTTTTGGGGGCAAGGGGTCCTGGACACATGTCCACAGAAGTGGGAAAGAAGACACATAGAAAAGAAACAGAATTGAGGACCCTTCAGGGAGAGAAGTAAGGAAAAGTGCTAGCCCAGCAAGCTGATATGTAATTGTGAATCTTAACTAGATTGAGAATTTGGATACAACTCAAAACTAGATAAGAGTAATTGCACTAAAAAAAAATGGCGCAGAGCAGGGTAAAATAAAATAAAAATTCATTAATAATGAATTAAATTATCATTCAACAAACATTTATTGGGCACCTACCATGGTCCAGGTAGAGGGCTAGATGCTAATCAAAAAACAACAATCGCTGCCATGACTGAGCAATGCCTATGAGTCATCCTTAGAATGGTGCTGGAAGATAGATGGGGCTGTCTTATTCCATCCTGAGTTTACAAGAGATGACCCTGAGGACCAGCCAGGCTAAGTAACCTGTTCCAGATCACCTAGTACTTGAACCGAAGCTTGTCTGACTCCAAAGCCCACACATTCTCTGATACGCCATGCAGCCAGAAAACGGCAGTGAAGTACTAAGGTTTGCTAAGGTGTTGAGTATATGGAATAAGATACTCAGGAGTATTTTTAAACTTGTGGTAAAACACACACAACACGACATATACACTCTTAACAAATGTTGAGGTGCATGGTACAGTATTGTTAACTATATGCCCATTGTGCTACAGTGGATCCTTACAACTTTCTGGGATGGCTAAGATTGTCAACTTGATTGGATTGAAGGATGTAAAGTATTGTTCCCGGGTGTGTCTGTGAGGGTGTTGACAAAGGAGATTAACATTTGAGTCAGTGCAGTGGGAGAGGCAGACCAGCCCTCAGTCTGGGTGGGCACCATCCAGTCAGCTGCCAGCGTGGCTAGAATAAAGCAGGCAGAAGGAGGTGGGAGAAGCCGACTTGCTATGTCTTCTGGCCTCCATGTTTCTCCTGTGCCAGAAGCTTCCTCGAACATCAGACTCCAAGTTCTTCAGCTTTTGGACTCTTGGACTTACACCAGTGTTTCACCAGGGGCTCTCTGGCCTTTGGCCACAGACAGACTGAAGGCTGTGCTGTGGGATTCCCTACTTTTGAGGTTTTAGGACTTGGACTGGCTTCCTGGCTCCTCAGCTTGTAGACGGGCTATCATGGGACTTCACCTTGTGATCATGTGAGTCAATACTCCTTAGTAAACTCCCTTCATATATGCATCTATCCTATCAGTTCTGTCCCTCTAGAGAACACTAATACACTTTCTCATCTTGTATGACTGAAACTCCATGCCCATTGCACCTCAATTCCCCATTTTCCCCTCCCCCAGCCCCTAGCAATGACCATTCTACTTTCTGTGAGTTTAACTATTTTAGATAGTTCATAAAAGTAGAATTGGGCAGCGTTTGTCCTTCTGCGACTGGCTTGTTTCACTGAAGCATGATGTCCTCCGGTCCATCTATCCTGCAGGAGTGGTTTCTGACATCCTACAAACTGAGAGGGTTTTGAAACTTGTCAGACATGCACAAAGGTGGAGAGACTACTATAGTGATCACCATGTTTTCATGATGCAGCTCCAACCACTACAAAAGTCAGCTAATCCCATTTCACCTGTTACCCTCTCCAAACCTGACCCGTCCCCTGCCCCACTCAGTTATTTTGGAGCAAATCCTAGATTACTTTTTAAGTAAACTGACTTGGGTGTGTTTAAGAATTTGCCTCAAGTCAGATGGTTTTGATTCTTCAATTTTTCCCTGGTGACAACAGTAATCCAAGATTGAGTAACAATTATTCAAGCCTTACAGAAGCACACAGAGAGTAACATTTTTGGTAACCTCAGTGAGGATCTATATTAGCGATGGGATATATGCCACTGAAAAGCTCTTTCCCACCCTGTCCATGTGCAATGTTGACCTCACAATGGTGTGAGCTTCTGTTGCTCTCTAACGCTGTTCACTTAACAGTACAGCCAGACAATGATTTCATCATGGAACTGCAGCTGAAGATGCTGTTCCAACCTCTGCCTGTTACCCAGTTCCAATGTCGCTTCCACATTTTTCAGGTAACTATTCAGCAACTCCCCACTCTGTTGGTACCAATTTACCGTATTAGTCCATTCTCATGCTGCTGATAAAGACATACCCGAGACTGGGAAGAAAAAGAGATTTAATTGGATTTACAGTTCCACACGGCCAGGGAGGCCTCAGAATCTTGGCAGGAGGTGAAAGGCACTTCTTACATGGTGGCAGCAAGAGAAAATGAGGAAGAAGAAAAAGCAGAAACCCCTAATAAAATCATCAAATCTCATGAGACTTATTCACTATCACAAGAATAGCATAGGAAAGACTGGCCCCCATGATTCAATTACCTCCCCGAGCCCCTCCTACAAAATGTAGGACTTCTGGGAGATGCAATTCAAGTTGAGATTTGGGTGGGGGCGCAGCCAAACCATATCAGTCCCATTTTCAATGTTTCTACTTTTTTTTTATTGACATAGTGCTATCATTTGGGAAATTCTATCAAACGCATATACCTGTGCTAAATACACTCATGTCAAAACACAGAACACTCCATCACCTCGGAAGTTTCCCTTGTGCACCTGCCTAATTAATTTCTCCTTACCCCTTGCCCCAGAGTCAACAACTGATATAGATTCTTTCACCATAGGTTAATGTTTCCTGTTGTTGAATATCCAGGCAACATACTCTCACAGCAGGTTCTCTTTTGTGTTTGCCTTCTTTCCCTCAAGCACAGTGATCTTGAGACTCACCCATGCCACGGTATGTATCCGTGGTTCATTGCTTCCTACTCCTGAGAAGCAGTTAGTACACAGATGTACCTCCCTTTGCTCATGCAGCCTCCTGTGGATGGATGTTACGTTGTATACAGTGTGTGGCTGTTATGAAAAAGACTTGCAAGAACAAGACTTTGTGTGGACATAGATTTTCCTTTCTCTTACGTCACTACTTACGAATGGAATTGCTGGATCATAGTGTGTGTATGTTTAACTTTATAGGAAACTGTCAAAATGTTTTGGAAAGCATGGACCCCATATATGAAGCCCACCAACAACATAGGAGAGTTGTGGACATTCCACAGCTTTGCCAACATTTGATCATCTCAGTCTCTTTAATTTTTGTCATTGTGATGAGTGTTAAGAAGTATCTCTCTGGTATTTAAATTTGCACTTCTTTAATGAATAACAATGGTAAGTACTTTCTCTTGACCATTGTGATATCTTTCCCTGTGAGGTGTCTGAGTAAGCCCTTCTCTCATTATTTTTTTCTTAAATTATAGAAATTATTTATATATAATTATAAGGCAAGACGTGGGTAGTTGTATGTAGTGTGGTATTTTCCTGCTATTCATGTGTTATTTTTTATTTTTAGAGGCATATTTTAATGAGTAAAAGTTAGTTTTTTTATTTTTTAAGACAGAATTTATTAACCATTCCTTTGTAATTAATGCATTTTGTCCCCAATCTGAGAAATCTTCGACAACCTCAGGATCATATCATATTCTTTTGTTTTGCTCTAGAAGTTTTATGACTTCAGATATTCTGTTTTCATATCTGATGCTTTCAGGTGTATTATTTTTCCATGTAGATATCCACTTGTTATTCCATCACCAATTATTTTAAATCCGTGTTTGAATTGCCATACAATCAGTTAGGTTCAGACCTACATTTGTTCCTGCATTCTGTGTGTGGCAGCTCCAATGACAAATCAGTTTCTAAAGCCCTTGCTGGGCTGTTTGAGATGGCCTGGCACATCTTTGGAGGTTAGGCTGGAAGTTGGGAGATGGCTGAAATGGCAGTGAAGTTCTCAAAGCCTTTGCTCTGCTTCCTTGGGACTCTCCATGCATGCACAGCTCCAGGGTGAGACCAGGCTCAAGTGAGTTTGTCCACAGAAATGGGGGACACCCTTCTCTAGCACTTTCCTCTCTGGAATTAACCCCATATGGAATCACCAGATAAAATACAAGATGCCCAGTTCAGATAAATAATGAATAAATTTTTAGTGTATATGTATGTATGTATATATATATATATATTCTAATTATTGCATGGAAAATACATTAAAAAGTTTAAAAATATAACAAGGTTTATCTGAAATTCTGATTTTACTTAGAATCCTATATTTTTGTTTCCAAAATCTGCCAAGCCCACCCTACAGTCTGGCTCCCAAGTGCCCTTTTACCTGACCCTTCTGGTCAGAAAGACAGGTTTCTCCTAGAGGTTCACTCACCATTAGTACATGTGGTTCTGTGTGACCAGGGCTACCTTGGGGTAAAGCAGCAAAAGATAAAAGAGAGCGGGCTGGGAATGGTAGGGGAGGGAGGGGGATAGGGAGAGATTTGTTAAAGAATACAAAATTATGGCTAGTTAGGAGGAATACATTCTCCTGTTCTGTACCACTGTAGGATGACTATAGTTAATAATAAATTATACAGTTTCAAATGGTTAGAAGAAAGGATATTAAATGTTCCCAATACACAGAAATGATACCTGTTTGAGATGATGGATGTTCTAATCACCCTGATCTGATCACTATACGTTGTGTGTGTGCCAACATTGCTACCTACCCCATATGCCTGTGCAATTATTATTTGTCAACTTAAAAAAATTAACTCGATTTTAAAAATAAAGAAAATGAAAGGAAAAAAGGAGAAAATGACAACAGGTATTCCCTCAGACTCTATAGGAAATGGGGCCCTTTTCCTCATTCCTCCGACCAGAGGGAGGGCTGGAGAGATGGTGCCTTGGAGTTGAGCTGACTGCCCTATAGTTGCCCCACTGCCTCCATCGCTATGCAGCTGCTGAACTTGGACTAGCCAGGAGAGAGGAGAGCAAGAAAAAGCAAAGGGGGAAGAAATATGGATTTCCCTCCACACTCTGGCGCATGGGAGGCCCTTCCTTTGGCTGTAAGCAGGGGGTTTCTCCCGAGGTGATGTTGTCAGCACTCACTGCTCAGTTCCAAGCCAGGGTCTGCCTTCTGCTCAATGCTGGGAGACCAAGCATGGAAAAATGGGAAACTCAGTCCTCTTATGGGGCCTTAATGACGTTTTGATTTCAGTCCCCAGTGTGCTTGCTATTGCGTGCTCCTTAAAGGGCTCGCGTTTTGGTTTTTTGTATTTTGTCCAGAAATTTTACTGTAATTGAGAGACGCCAGTTGCAGTTGGCTTACTCCATCTCGGCCCCATTATTATTTTTTTGGAAGGTCTTTCCTTCTCCCCATAAAATTACTTTGGCACTGTTCCATTTCCCCATATGTACATATGTGGGTGTGAGTCTGTTTTCGAACACTCAGTTTTGTTCCCTGAGTCTATTATCAGGTCCTGCCACTGACTCCACACGGTCCTGGTTCAGTCTTGATGGCTGTAGCTTTATAACAACTCTTGAAAACAACTAATGTGACTTCTCTTTGTTCTTGTTTTTCAAGGGTTGTTTTGGCTGTCCTAGGTCCTTTGCAACTCCATGTAAATTTCAGGAATGCTTTGTCAACTTTTCCTGGAAATATGATTAGAATTGCAGTCTCTCTCTGCATAGTCGTTGAAGATGAGATTTAATAATAGTCTTCTAATCCATGAGCATGATAGATCATTTTATTTACCTAAGTATACTTTATTTTCCTTTAGAAATGTTTTAAAGTTTCAGAGTAGAGGTTTTGCTCAACTTTTATTAAATTTATCCTGAATATTTTATGTGTTATGATATTATGGTAGATATGGTAGACGGTATTTTTTTATTTTTGTGGGTACACAGTAGGTGTATATATTCATGGGGTATATGAGATGTTTTAATACAGGCATATAACGTGAAATAAGCACATCATGAAGAATGGGGTATCCACCCCTCGAGCATTTATCCTTTGAGTTGCAAACAATCCAATTATGCTCTATAAATTATTTTAAAATGTACAGTTAAATTATTATTGACTATAGTAACCAGTAGATAGTATGTTGGTCTTTAGAATTCTGTTTGTTTATAACTAGTATATTGAGATAGCACTAACACTGGTAATTGATCTTGTATTCTGTATCTAAGCTAAGTTCTCTAATTAAGACTGATATGGTTTGGATCTATGTCCCCATGAAATCTCATGTCAAATTGTGATCCCCAGTGTTGGAGGTGGAGCCTGGTGGGAGGTGATTAAATCATGGGAGTAGAGTTCTCATTAATGGTTTAACACCATTCCCCTGGGTGTTCTCATGATAATGAGTTCTTGTGAGATCTGGTTATTTAGAAGAATGTAGCATCTCCCCTCCCTCCCTCTCTTCCTCCTGCTCCGGCCATGTAAGATGAGCCTGCTTCCCCTTCACATTCTGCTCTGATTGTAAGTTTCCTGAGGCCTCCCCAGAAGCCAAGCAGATGTCAGCATCATGCTTCCTGTACAACCTGCCAAACCATGAGCCAATTAAACCTCTTTTCATTATAAATTACTCAGTCTCAGGTGTTTCTTTATAGCAATGCAAGAACAGACTAATACAAAGACCAATAGCTGTTTATATACCTAAGCATTTTCTACATGATTTGTAAGTATGGAATCTTACCTCTATCAATTTAATATTCTCACCTTACCTTACATAATAGAATTTGTTGCATTACTGCACTGTGACCTCCAATACAACATTGGATAAAAATGAGAGTGAATAGTCTTTTTATCCCTTGTTTTAGTGGAAACTATTTGGTCTTTCACAATAAGAATTCCAAAATCATAACTGGGTCTTGAATTGTATCAGAAGCCCTTTCTACCTCTACTGAAATTACTATCTTTTTTCTTTTCTATTAATAATACAACAAATTAAACAGATTGATCTTGTTAGTATTAATCTAACCTTGCATTTGTGGAATAAAGAATAAATCTCTCACTTGGCCAGATATATTACTTCTTTATTCTTCATTAATGCTGAATACAATTTTGTTAAGGATTTTTGTGTTTATATTTCATTTCATAAACTATTCTTGTCTGTTTGGGGTATTAGACTCATGCCACTTTTATTAAAATATATAGTGTTTTTTATTTTCTGAAAGAGTTTGTGTAAGTTTCATATTATTTCTTCTCGACATTTCTTAGAATGTATCAATGAGGTTATTTGGTCTTAAATTTTCTTTGGAAGAAGGTTCTAATTACAAATTCAATTTCAGGGCTTTTCTGGTTTGGTAACATCTGTTTTGGTAATTTGCTAATGTCCATTATATCTAAGTGTTTAATTTTATTGGCATGAATTTCTTATATCATGCCCTGAATATTATGTAATAACTTTAGATATGTCTTCCACTCTTTTCTTAATACCATAAATCACTCAATCTCTCTCTCCCCCTCCTTCCCTTCCTCTTCTTTCCTCCCCTGCCCCATATTGGATCAGTCTAGCTAAAGGGTTTATCAATTTTATTAATCTTTTTCAATGTACCACATTTGGTTTGGTTGATTTTGCCATTATTTGTTCTTTTTCTATGGTTTTTAATATTATCTTTATTATTTACTCTCTTTCACTTTATTTGTGTTTAATTTGTCATTATTTTTCTAGCTTCTTGGGTGCAATTGCCAGTTGTTGATTTTGGACCTTTCTTATTTTCTAATCTGAGCCACTAATGCTATAAGTTTTCCTCTAAGCATGCTTTAGCTGCACCTCACACATTTTGATGGATTGAGCCTTTTATCCAGTTTTAAACATTTTCTAATTTCCCTTGTCATTTCTTTTTTGTCTTATAAGTTTTTGGCAGCATGTTGCTTATATTAGGATTTCTGATACTTTTTGTTATTTATTTCTAATTTTTTTAAATCAGTGAATATATTGTGTATATTTTCAATCATTTTAAAATAATTGAGACTTTTTTACTGAGAACATATCATCTCTTGATAAGAGTTTTATTTGTTCTTTGGAAAAAAATACCTATTTTACTATTGGGTAGAGCAGTGGTCCCCAAACTTTTTGGCACCAAGAACCAGTTTCATGGAAGACAATTTTTCCACAGACAGGGTTGAGGTTGGGTGGGGTGGGAAATTGTTTCAGGATGAAACTGTTCCACCTCAGATCATCAGGCATTAGTTAAATTATCATACGGAGTGTGCAACCTAGATCTCTCATGCGTATAGTTCACAACAGGGTTTGTGCTCCTATGAGAATCTAATGCCATCGCTAATCTGACAGGAGTTGGAGCTCAGGTGGTAAGTCTTGCTTGCAGGCTGCTCACCTCCTGCTGTGCCCAGTGCCTAACAGGCCACAGACCAGGACGAGTCCACCGCCTGGGGGTTGAGGACCCCTGGGCTAGAGTATTCAATTAAGTCACCAATTAAGTTGTTTGAGTACGTTGTTCAAATCTTCTATGCCCTTAGTGATTTTTTTAAAAACCTATTTGTTCTAACAATTTCTGAGAGGAGACAGTTATATATTTTCCATTTCCATTACCTTCTGGCATTATTTTTGCAAATGAGAAATCTGCTGCACTGTAATTGCAATTCATTTCAGGTAAACTGCTTTTTACCTGGTACATTGTGTCATTTGATCTTTATCCTTGACATTGTGCAGTTTCACCATGATTGTCTAGGATTTAGTTGTTTTTTTATTTATCCTGCTTGATAGTTGATTGCAGTTTTGACTGGACTGATTTTGCTTTTCTTAATTTCAATATAGTAACCAGTTATCATTTTCTAAAATATTTATTTTCTTCTGGAACTTTAACTAAATGTATGTGGTAGTTTTTCAGTCTATTCTCCAGATTGCTTAACTCCTGTTTCATACTTTTTATTTTATTCTACCTCTGTGCTAGGCTCTGAGTAATTTTTGCACACTTCTATCCTGGTCACAAATTCTGTATTTGGATTTGCCCAGTTTAGTATTTGTATAGTTGTTTTAAAAATTATTATTGCTATAAGGAATATATTGCTTATATTCAATATTGCCAGTGGTGTCTTCTTAAAATCCATCTTTATTCCATGCTTGGCCCCCAATTACTTTTTTTTTTTTGCTTTTTACACACAGGGTCTCGCTCCTCTGTCACTCAGGCTGGAGTGCAGTGACACGATCATGTCTCATGTCTTACCGCAGCCTTGAAACCCTGAGCTCAAGTGATCCTCCCACCTCAACCTCCCAAGTAGCTGGGACTATAGGCATGCACCACTGTATCTAGCTGATTTACTTTTCCTTATTTAGGGACAGGGTCTCCTATGTTATCTAGGCTGGTCTCAAACTCCTGGCCTCAAGCAATCCTCATGCCTCAGCTTCTCAAAGTGCTGGGATTACAGGCATGAGCCACTGTGCCAGGCCTCTTATCCTTTTGTTTTAATAGTGTACTACTTTCATATATCCATTTGGACATAAACAATGGTTATTTATTTGAGACAGGTTCTGGCTCTGTCGTTGAGGCTTAAGTGCAGTGGCATGATCTCGGCTCACTAAAACCCCCACCTTCCAGGCTCAAGCCATCCTCCCACCTCAGACTCCTGAGCAGCTCAGACTACAGGCACATACCACCATGCCTGGCTAATTTTTCTATTTTTTGTAGAGATGGGGTTTCACCATCTTGCCCAGGCTGGTCTCCAACTTGGGAGCTCAAGTGATCCATCTGCCTCAGCCTCCCAAAGCGCTGGGATTACAGGTGTGAGCCACTGCACCCAGCCAACAATAGTTATTTTTAAATCTTAGTTGCATTTCTAATTTTTTTTAGTTTCCTGTGGACTATATTTATCCTGCAATCACTGGTTTTATTGGCTTTCCTTCATATTCTTATATTTCTCTACATGCTTGTGAATTTGTATTTTCAGCTTCGCTTAAAGAAGGAAATATACTTTCACACATTAAATCTTCCAGTCTTTAGGTTCCTTAACTCCCTTCACCATGTTCCAGAGTCCTCAGTCCAAAGGGACATCAGGTATCAAGGCTCAGTATTCCCTGCCCATGATGAGAGTAGGAAGATGGCTGATCCTCTTCTCACTAAGCCAGGGAGGCAGATATTTTAGTTCCTGGTTATGTGTCCCAACCCTAAGCCTACACGCTTAAAATAAGCTAAACACCAAGCAGCATAAGAAACCTGCTTCTCTCAGCTTGCTTTCCTCTGGATTTATTTGGGTAAATCTAATTCCAATTCTCCCACCTAGGTAAGGAAGATGAAGTCTTGGTTATTTCAGAAGAAAACTCTTGGTGAATGTTGAGACCTGTTAGCAGACCCCTGACTTTGTCCTATCTGTATCTAAATTTTCTCCATAGCATTTACCTGCATTGCTGCCTGTTTAAAATGGAAGGGTTTCAACATGCTGAGCTATCTTGATTGCAAATCATTATTTTTTTGTGGAGGGGGGAGGGCAGGGAGTATTTTTTTTTTTTTTACTCCAATAAAAAGGCTCATCATAAAGGAATTGTCACATAGAAACTCTTGCCCTTAGAAATTGTTTCCTTTGGGTGTCTACCCATTAATGGGATTTCTGGGTCAAATGGGAGTTCTAGTTTTCTTTCTTAGTTCTAGTTTTAGTTCTAGTTTTGCTCTTTGATGTGGCTCTAAATGGATAATTGGAATGAGAGAGAACTCCTCTAAGAAGGAAAAGAAAATAGAGGTATTGGTAGACACAGAGGTTCTTTTCGTTCCATTTACAAAATTGGCGGGCGACAAGGAGCAGTGCTGCTAGAGGTCTTGCTCTGCCCAGATGCATAAATTCTTCTCCTACTAATAAGCACTGCTTGATGTCAACTTCACTGCATCCTATTACTCATTGTAGGCATGTAGCATGACAATTACCCTCTACCCCTCTTCCTACTTCTGGCCGCAAACATCATGACTCAGAATCAACCCAGGTGCCCAACAGTGGTGGATTGAATTTTTTTTAAATGTGGTGCATATATACCATGAGGTACTGTGCAGCAACAAAAAAAGAAATCCATATACACCATGGAATACTGTGCAGCCATTAAAAAAAAAAATGAAATCCTGTCCTTTGCAGCAACATAGATGCAGCTGGCCATTGTCCTAAAGAAATTAGCACAGAACAGAAAATCAAATATCACATTTTCTCATTTACAAGTGGGAGCTAAACCCTGGATCCACATGGACATAAAGATGGTAACAAAAGCCCCTGAGGACTTCAAAACAGGGGAGAGAAGCAGTGGGCTACGGGCTGAAAAACCTTCCTTTCAGGTACACTATATTGACTATCTGGGTGATGGGATCGGTAGAAGCCCAGACTTCAGCAACAGGCAAAATATCCTTATAACAAATCTGTACGTGTGCTCCCTGAATCTAAAATAAAATAGAAATGTAAAAAAATAAACTGTTTCCTATTTAGAACTCTTAGTAACATCTCGGGTTGGTGTCTCTTCCGGATAGAAAAAGGTGTAGTGTTTTTATTCTTTTTCCATTCCTGGGCACTATCAAGTCACCATGCCTTGAGGATGGACACAAAGGCTTCCTCTAGAGCAGCAGAAATTACAAATTGAATTTTAATTTGATACAAATCGAATTTTAATTTGATACAAATCGAATTTTAATTTGATACAAATCGA
>NW_026652282.1:5155164-5201030 GCF_009828535.3 Hylobates moloch
CCATGGCTAGGAAAGACCAGACCAAAGAATGCTTTTCCTCTGAGGCCAAAAGTTGGGCAGGGACTTGACAGTGCCCAGGAATGGAAGAAGAATAAAAACACTACACCTTTTTCTATAGGGAAGAGGCACCAATGCGACATTACTAAGAACTCTAAATTGGAAATAGTTTTTTTTTTTTTAAATACTTATCAGGAGTGATTGATTTTATTGTTATTTTTTTCTTTAACTGGGTAAACAATTAATTTGACTACAATCAGCCAATTTATTTTTTAGCATTCTGTATACACACTCTTAAAAATTATGTTACATTGAATAGATGTTTTATTGTTGTTGTTGCCAAAATTTGTAGCAAAGAGTTTCACGTTTTCATGACAATTTTAACATCTGGGAATAGTGTTCAGTAGGGACAATAGAGGCACACCTCTAAGTCTTCCTTCTGTCCCCATTGGGCAAGAAAGAGTTGGGGAGTGTTGACTTTGAGTTGTGCCTAGAGAGGAAAATGTGCATTTATTCTACCAGCTTGGATCATTATTTTTTTTTAAGTAAAATGGTTCTGCCTCTTAGCTTTTCTTTTACAGAGAACACTGATATTTCAAGTAATATGTGAAATGTATTGAAACGCTCACAATTATAGATTAAACTGAAATTACTTGCTTTGGTTTTTCTTCTGTTGTCATTGTCAAGAGCTCCCAAATGATCAAGGGTGAAAGATAAAAATATAAAAAACTAAAACAAAAAATATGGATGGAAAAATAAACCAAAAACTATTAAAAAGTAAAGTCTGGTTGATTATGAAGCAATGACAAGGTCCTTAGATATACAGAAATTGTGTATTCCTTTCAGAAAAAGAAAGCGAGCTTGAAAAATACCTATTACTACCCAAAATACTACTTACAATGTCTAATTGCCCAACAACATGTTACCGTGAATACAGAATAGAACATGGTTTGTTCCAAATTGAGTGCAATGAATTTGAAGAGTAGGTCAGAAGGATATTACTGGTTTGTAATTAGTTGTAAATGGCCTGGTTTCAGCTTATAGCTATCGCAAACCTTTTTGCCAGTAGGTATCTTAGATATTAGAATTCCTGAAATTCTAATTCTTGCAATGCCCATTATCTTAACTAAATTCATCAAACCACACATAAAAATAATAAAAATGAAAGCATAGCATCACAAGCGAATTTACTTGGGAAACTTCATCTTTTTAAACACCTGATATGAAGTGACCTACTAACCATTACATGCTATTACCAAAAATGTCACAAAGAAACAAAGGTATATACAATTTACAGCAATCATTCATTATTGATTTAAGAACACTAATTGAACTTCCAGTATAAGCCAGGCAATGAGTAATGCTATAAACAAATAAAGATAAGGAAGACAAGTTCCCTTTCTGGCGAAGGAATCAGATGGAAACATACAATAATTCTAGTTCAATACAATCACTGATATGCTCTCTGAGAATCATTTTCTAAACATCTTAGCAGATGATGTATTAGAATAATCATTACCTATAGGTAGATACCTTGATTATAACAGAATAAGTAGTTATCAATAGATAAGTTAAAAATAATTTATATCTTGCATACTGGAATCATTTATTTGCAAACCATCTTCATTATCTTAAACTGAAAGTTGTACCTGTGGTCTTCCAGAAAAGGTCGTAACTCAAAAGTGTCTAGGCTTAGTGAAAAAGGGATGTGGCGAATATATAAATAGGCAAAAAGACAATGCATCAGAAAAGAGCATAGATACTCTATTCTCAGAACAGTGGCCTTAATTTTACCAATTTCTGAAAGCAATGTCATAATTTCAAACAAAACCAAATATTTATGGCATAGCAATTTCACTTTGATGTGACAGTCACATGATTCTTCACAAGATTTTATTGGCTCATTTCTCTATTTATAAAATTTTTCCTCTATGCAACTGTATGTTATTTTGAAAATTATCTATTCATGATATATTACATAAAAATAAGCTTAATTAACCATTCAAAATTATCTATTCATTATCTATTACATAAAAATAACCTTGTCTCTTGCTTTGTATTATACAAATGCTAGAATTTTAGCATGGAAATCAGCCTAGGCCTGCACTTCTGAAACTTTCCAGTGCCCATAAACACCTGAGGATCCTGCTAAAATGCAAATGCTGATTCAGCAGGGATGGGGTGGGCCTGAGATGCTGTGTTTCTCACAAGCTCCCAGGTGATGCTGGTCCGTGAACCACACCTGGAGCAGATAAATCAGTCCACTACATCTGACCCATTTTGTTTAAATCATCACTGAAAGTGGTCCCGATCACTTAACTACAACATTCAATCCTGGGGACTTCCCTATACCCTTTCAATTTACAAGGCAATTAGTTGTCATGCCTGTCAAGAGATCCACAAAATCAAACTGGCTTTCACTTACTCCCTTGCACAGGTTTCTTTAAAGAGATTTCCTAATTTGAGAAATCTTGGGCAAATTGGAGTGGTTTACCATGCATTGTTGTGGTCTCTATGACTGCCATTACAAAATGATGAGTCTAAAATTAACACTACTCCTGAGGATAAATTAGAACCATTTGCTGTTTGTTTCGTTTTGTTTTCGTGTAATAATGGTTGTAGGCTAATCAGGAAAGATGCTGGACACACGTGATTCTCATCTCATCTAATTAAATTGTAACACTTAACCATTAAAGTGAATAAGCAGCATCATACTTTTATTTTTCCTAACAATTATAATTTCAGCAATAATAATATTATCTACAACTTATTGAAGGCTTGCTATGTGCTATTTTCTGTATAAAACTTAGGCATTATTTCACTATTTTGCTGCGTGGAAACCCACTTTTGAGAGGTTAATGCATTTATTTTTTTCTACCACTTACAGCAAGTTAAAAATGAAATGTCTCTGACTATAGCTTAGCTCTCAAGCTGTCATTTGACTGTACCCTTTATTTTGCCAATAGAAGGAAAGCTATTGCTATCACATCTTGGAGGCAGATATGTCTACACATTTTCACCTTCTCCTTTCCTTTCCCTAGGGGAAGTCCAATTTTTCATGAGGTTATCTGTTGTTCATTGCAGCTGAGTTGCCAGGGGCATCTTGGGCATGGAAGCCCAGGGTTGAGACTCTCCTAAAGCTCCCCAATACTTTTCTGGGGTCCCAGAGGAATCAGGACACTGTCTGCATCCCTTTTTCCTTTTTTTAATTGTATTTTTTTTGGAGTCGGAGTCTTGGTTTGTAGCCCAGGCTGGAGTGCAGTGGTGCAATCATAGGTCACTGCAGCCTGGACCTCCTGGGCTCAAGCGATCCTCCTGTCTCAGCCTCTGGAGTATCTGGGACTACAGGAGCATGACACCATATCCAATTAATTGTTTTTTTTTTTTATGTTTTTAGACATGATATCTGGCTATATTGCCCAGGCTGGTGTCCAACTCCTGGCCCCAAGTAATCCTCTTGCCTCAGCCTCCCAAAGTGTTGGGATTACGGGCATGAGCCACTCTGCCCAACTCCAATCCCTTTCTCTGTCATTTTTTACTCTCCCATAGCCATTTCATACACAGCTATGTTTCCTTCTGAAGGACGAGACTGCCTATTCTAAGAGTTTCAGATGAGAAAAAAAAAAAAAAAGCCTAAATGGTATTTCATTGTTCCATCTGCCTCCTGGGAAAGAATGCACTTTCCTACCCCACCAACACAGACAGTGCAGTGACATCCCTTCCCCACTGCTCCTTTCTGTTGCAGCTCCCATCTCCTTTGCTTGGGAGGTGTTTATTTCATTGCGTATTTCTCTCACTTGAGAGTTAAAGACATAACCTTAATGTTTTGAGCTCTCTGGGCCTTGCCTCTTGATATTTCAATGCAGAATTTGGAATAAAAAGAATACTTTCTCAAGCACTAATTTCTTATTTTAAAAAAGCCTTGCTTGCAAGATCAATGTTTCTGCTGTGAGCTGAAAGAGAAGTCCTAATTTGCTACTCAAAGTCACAGATTTGACTCTGATCTTGCTAGGTTCTGTTGAGCCTGTCCATTTCTGGGGCAATACTCTTCTGCCCAAATGCTGATTTTAATGGTGAGGATTTGCAGAAAATAAAGAAGAAAAAAACGCATCAGATATTATTTCAAAAAAAAAAATTGTACGATAGAGCACATTCATGAGATTCGAAATAAGAGTGCAAATCTGAACAACATGGTTTCGGACAGTGGTCATTCCAAAAATAATTAAGCAACTGACAGGTTTTGGCTTTTTCTTTACATGTACAGTTGCAGCTTTAGAGGTTGAATCAACAATCTGATTTGTTTATTTAATTAATTTTTTGACAGGGTCTTACTCTGTCACCCAGACTGGAGTGCAGTGGCACAGTCAAGGCTCACTGCAACCTCGACCTCCTGGGCTCACGCCGTCCTTCCACCTCAGCCCCCTGAGTAGCTGGAACTACAGACTACAGGTGCGCACCATCACACCGGCTAATCTTTGTATTTTTAGTAGAGATGGGGTTTCACCATATTGCCCAGGCTGGTCACGAACTCCTGAACTCAAGTGACCTACCCGCCTCTGCCTCCCAAAGTGCTGGAATTACAGGTATGAGTCACCATGCCTGGCCAGAATCCAAATTTGTAGGAGATATATATACACATATATGGATATATATATATTAGGATATATATATATTAATATATATATACGCTTCTATAACTTTATTTGAAGTCCAAAAGAGAAGTGATTTATTTGAGGTAAAATATCACCAAGGCTTTATAGAAGTCATGAATGAGACTCTTGAAACAATTTGGAAGTGTTAATATAATAAATCAAAATTTGTTTTCCGTTTGTTTTGTTTTTGTTTCCTATTCTATGAAGAAGCATTTATTATCTAGATATTGCCTCCCAAGTCTAGAATGAATCTTTTTCTTGTCATTTTGAATTGCTGCTGAAGGAAAATTTCCATTTTAAAAAACCTAAAGCATTTTCGAGATATTCTTATAATTCCAAGCCAGGCAAACTGATATAATTTATATTAATAGCATAAACATTGACAACCTTAATGTATTATTTTCCACAGAAGCATATGGTTTGGTTTTGTTTTTCACCAAAGTTACGAGTGATTGAAAGCAGATATTTTGCTAAAATGGATAGGTAAATCATACACATGCTTGGATTCACACTGAAGTGTTTGCAGAGTGTTTAACATGAAGCTGGGGACAGGAGCCTGCTGGTGTTGAACTGAGTTATCATGGTAGGAAAATGGTATCGTGTGACTTGTGGCACTCCTAGAATACCTCTGTGAGCTATTGCATATGTACGCCTGATGGAGAAAGCTGACCAGCAGGACACTGGCTTCTCATGAAGTCCCCACACTAGCATTTTTAACATGCTCAAGATTTATGGCTCATGAATCCAGAGACAGAAACACAAATCTTATGACTCTAGTTACTTATGTAAGACAATACCAAGTAATCCATCTCTGCAGTGTATACAGGCACTGAAGGGTGCTGGGTCTTGAATTTTAAAGTGCTCACCCTTGCGTTTGAGGAAGTATGGAAAATCGCTTAGCAATCTCCATTCTCCACTGTCTCCTAGGGATGCTTCTAACTAACGCACACAAGGAAACAGGGACAACAAATAAACTCGCAGGCTTAGGAAAATAATAGTTCCACTTGGAATGTTTTAATTTGGTCGTTTCTACATCAGGAAATGTATACTGCTTTTCTAATGGAGCCACACTGTGGTGTCATTCAATGATGTATGTCTCCTCATCTCCTCAGGGGTTTTTTTCTGAAGAATAAAACATTCTCAGCTCTTCTATTTTACCAAAATGTATACAGTTACATGATGACTTAAATATGCACAACTCCATTTCTCCATCTTAGCATTATTCTTATTTTAGGTGAAAAAAATTCATAGTAATTTAGAAACAGGCAAGATGCAAATAACGTCATGGATAGTATATGAGGTTTCCAGTGAACATCATACAAAGTAAGATCTCTGTGTCACTTATTGATCTCATGGGAAACGTTAAGTAGTATAGAATCAAGATCAAGTGGGGATGTATCATCTATGTTCAAGATACTTCTCATGTTCATTTTAAATGGCTTCGATTTGGGGTATAATGAATTTAGTTGGAGAGTGGACAGCATACATGAGATAAGGCCTTCATGGGCAATTAAGGTTCATAACTTAAAAAAAAAACTGCTCCATGATGTATTACTTTTAAAATTTGGCCCTCATTCACAGAACGGAGCAGGAGTGTGGGGCAGTGACCTGGGATCAGGTGTCACATGAAAAGCAGATGTGTTGAAGCTGGCTTCCACTGTACTTGACATAAGATTGACACATGGGCAGCTGTGAGTAACAAATAATGGATGGAGCAGGGGATGATGGTGATTAGCTTCCCATTGAAGAAGCCATTTGTGCCATCTCTGTGAGGGCCACACACTGAACTGAGTTCATTTTCTAAGAGCAAGGTTTTCACTCTAACGTGATATCATTTGGGTTTGAGAGGCATCAGGAGCTTGTAGTTGAAAGAAGAAGCATCTCCTCTGCTTTAGCTACCGAAAGTAAAATGTTGAAACATACGAAAAAGTTATCTGCCTAGCCATTCCTGGGGGTGGTGATTCATGTGAGAGCTGCCACCAGCAAAGCTCTTTCATGATGTTCTTTTCAGCCTTGAAGAGGCTCTACCATAGTGGGATTTCAAAACTAAGAAGAGTAAAGCACTAATATAATGCTTCAGTTTTAATTATCTTGGCTAACCGCTTTCTGCCCATTTACTGTCTAAGTCCCTGAGTGTATGATTCAGGGGTTAGTGCAGACAGGACCCTACACTTCTTTTAGGACAGAAGGAGAAGAAATCATTTGAGACTACGTTACAGGTATTATATTCATTGACTCCTAAATATTTTGACATCTTTTCATTGAGTAGATAAAACTGCATATAATGTTCTCAAACCTCATCTGAAAATACAAATAAGAAAATTGGCCAGGTGCCGTGGCTCACGCCTGTAATCCCAACACTTTAGGAGGCCGAGGCAGGCGGATCACAAGGTCAGGAGTTCAATACCAGCCTGGCTAAGATGGTGAAACCCCATCTCTACTAAAAATACAAAAAAAAATAGCTGGGCCTGGTGGTGGGCGCCTGTAGTCCCAGCTACTCGGGAGGCTGACTCTGGAGAATAGCTTGAACCGGGGAGACGGAGGTTGCAGTGAGCCGAAATCGCGCCACTGCACTCCAGCCTGGGCAACAAAGCGAGACTGCGTCTCGAAAAAAAAAATAAGGAAGGAAGGAAGGAACTCATTGGCCATTTATATTATTCAAACCTATTTCCTGCTTCTAACGGTTCCACTGCCTCTGTGGTTTCCCTTCAGACAGCGGGACTAAAGGATGCATTTTTCCCATATAGAGAAAGATTATTGGCACCTAGGATTTCTGGCCTAAATTCCTCAAAATGTAAGTCATGCTGATACTATTCCTGAAAAATCAATAACGACATTGAACTTGATGAATAACATGAGCAACTGATGTCCATGCAATTAAACGTGAATTCTGTTACTGAAAGCCAAGATTGAATGTATTATTTTTTCACATTTCATTTATTTGATAATGCTACTTCTGTGAACATTTTGTGGAAAATTTGGAATAACCACAGAATGAGGTTTGCATCACATTATATTACGGTTCAGCATATATAAATAAGCTCATTGTCAAATGTATATTATTAAAGTTTGAATCGAGAAAAGCATAACAGTTTCCAGCTTTTACATTTTGGTATTGGGCTTTGCAAAAAAATTTGCAATTGGCTGTTAAGAAGGCATCCTAGACATTATGCAGGCACAAGTGGTGTAATCCCAAACAGCTTAAGAAATCTAAATATTGTTAGGTATGGTTCTGCTTAAGGTAAGTTTCCCTGCAGTTCATGCTGCAAGGTACTGGGCTGTATTCTTGTTAAATATTTACCATAAGTTACTGTACTTCATTTCTGTTTCCCACAACCTGAGTTCTGTGTATCAGATAGCCTAACAGGACAGCACAAATCTTTCAGAAAGTGAGATCCACTGCTGAAGTCAATTCAGCCAAAAATTTCATCAGAATGAGCTAAAAAACAACTGACTACCCAGAGATGCATCATTTTTTTTGATTATTCCAACTTTCGTCTCTGGTTCTCTTTTTTATAAATTTTTATTTTATATATTTTCAAGCACACAGAAAATATCAAAGTACAGTATAAAATTTGCTATAAACATTCCACCAGATTTAGGACATGTTTAAAATTTGCCACAGTGGCTTTGCTCTATGTATGTTTGTGGTTTTTTGTTTTTTGACAGAGTCTCACTCAGGCTGGAGTGCAGTGGCACAATCTTGGCTCACTGCAACCTCTGCCTCCCAGGTTCAAGCAGTTCTTCCTGCCTCAGCCTCCCAAGTAGCTGGGATTACAGGCACCCACCACCACACCTGGCTAATTTTTATATTTCTAGTAGAGATGGGGTTTCGCCATGTTGGCCAGACTGGTCTTGAACTCCTGACCTCAGGTCCGCCCACCTCAGCCTCCCAAAGTGCTGGGATTATAGGCATGAACCATCGCGCCCGACTGCTTTGCTCTATCTATCCATCTATTTGTATCTATCTATCTATCTATCTATATCTATATCTATCTGTCTATCTATCTGTCTCTATTTGTCTGGCTGGCTTGCTGGCTGGCTATCGTTTCTCTATCTGTGGATCTGTCTGTCTGTCTATCTGTCTATCTGTCTGCCTGTCTGTTTGTCTGACTGTCTGGCTGGCTGGCTATCTACCTACCTACCTACCTATCTACTTATCTATCTGCCTGTCTGTCTACCTTTCAGTCTGTCTGTCTTTCTATCTGTCCATCCATCTGTCTGTATGTCTTTTTTCCATCTGTCCATCTATCTATCTTTCTTTCTGTCCATCTGTCTGTCTAAGGGACCTGTCTGCCTGTCTTTCTGTCTATCTATCTGTCTCTCTCTTTAGCTACCTATCTACCTATCATCTATCCGTCTTCTCTCCCCTAAGTGTTTTGATGCACACAAATACATAACACACACACTTCTATATATCTATATATGTATATCTATATATGCATATACTTTTCTGAACTACTTGAAATTAAGTTGTAGATATCATATTCACCTAACACCAAATATTTCGGTATGAATTTCCCAAGGATAAAAACTGCATGAACCTGATACAATTAACAAAATCAAGAAATTTAACATTGGTACAATACTATCTAATTCATTGATAGTATTGGTATCATTGATAACATTGGCACAGTACTGTCTAATTCACAGTGATACTGAAAATTTCATTATTGCTATACCGTCCTTTTTAGCTATATTTTTTCTGGTCCAGTATCTAATTCACAATCATGAATGACATCACATTGTCTCATAACTTTACTTTCCCTCAGTCTGGAACATTCTCTCAGTTTCTTGTTTGTTCATGAAGCTGATATATCTGAAGACATAAGCCAGTTATTTTGTTGAACATCCTTCGATACGAGCTTGTTTAATGATTCCTGATAACTGGATTCAATTTATTTATTTTTGGCAGGAATACCATCAAAATAAGGTGTGTTTTCTCTAGTACCTTATGTCTAGATGCACATGATGCCTCTGTCTCATTATTGGTGATGATAAACTTCATCACTTGGTTAAAATGGTGTCTCTTGGATATCCCTGTACAAAGTTATTAATTTTACCTTTGCAATTTATAAGACATGTGGTATTGATAAGAAATCAGTGGGCTATTTCAGACTACGTATATATCGTATCTTGTTCATCAAATTAGTTTTGTCATCTAGTTGGCCTTGATGCCAATATGGTGGTTACAATACAAAGATTTCCCAACTCCATCATTCTTTCTGTGTTTCTCACTTGGCTGTGAGGAAGTGCTTTGCATTGTCTTCTATCATTCTATTCACTATCAGTATGAATTCCTGGCTATCACAAGTGCACTTTTCTGAAGTTACTCCTTTCAAGATGGCACCTGTGTAATTTTGACACTTTCCAAGCATTTATTCAGCACTTTCTGACATAACATTACCATAATTCCTCAGATGTCAAAATGAAGATAAAAGTAAATCTAGAATGATGATCTCCATCGATTAACTTATTAAGAGAATACATTGACATACATGATGATAAATACTTTTATCTCTAATAATGCTTCTAATTGTTTGTGACATTCAAAATTAATGCAGATAATATTGCAGAGCACGTTGAGTCTAAGGCCACTTTAGTGTTTGCCCAAAGAGCTTTCAACAAGAGAGATGTCCACAGTCTTTGAATATATAAATCATGTCTGCAAATCAAACTCACTAATTATGCTGTGCTAAAATATTTGCATAAAATATTTGAATATAATCAGACAATCTGGTATAAATGGTGGCAAAATAATTATTTTTATGAAAATCCAAGGGTGTTTTAATGTCATAATTTAGCCTCTGGTTACTAATTTATTGGTCACCTATTTCACTGTTACCAAAGTCTTCTCAATGATTAATACCTCAGCCACTTTCAAATAGTTCTAGGGGTTGAGAGCAACTGTAGCATTTTAAGAGCACTTATTTCACTAATTGACATTTTCTGTTATAAGCAGAGATCCTACAGTTCTCTGCCTTGTTCTTTGTTTTGACTTCAGGAGCTGTAACAAATAGTGAATCTACTTCCTTTTCCATACACCACTCCTTTAAATATTTGAAGAGAGCTCCCATGTTCTGTTGGATACTGTCATTCTTTGCTAAATATTACCAGTTCCCAATTCCATTTTTCAAAGGTGCTTTCAATGATAATTTGCTCTACTCTGGATACTGCTGAGTCTGTCGCAAATGGTAACAATGCTGATTAATTAGTATAGTGACCTGAACTACCATAGTTGAGAAGAAAATAAGAGGTTACATTCTGGCTTGTTCAGAAAGAGTGCAGCTATTTGATGTCTGTCAAAGTATTGTAGGAGGCAGGGCACAATGGCTTGTGCCCTTAATCCCAGCATTTTGGGAGGCAAAGGTAGGAGGATCTCTTCAGTCTGGGAGTTCAAAGCCTGAGCAACATAGCGGGACCCCATTTCTAAAAAAAAAAAAATTACAAAAATTAGCCAGAGGTGGTGATGCATGCCTGGAGTCCCAGGTATTCAGGAGGCTAAGGCAGGAGGATCTCTTGCATCCATGAAGTGGAGGCTGCAGTGAGACATGATTATGTCCCTGCATTCCAGCCTGGATGACAGAGCAAGACCCTATCTCCAAAAAAAAAAAAAAAAAAGACATTGTGGTAGACAGTGGTGTTTATTTGATATCCTATATTGTAAATTAAGATAATGGCTTAGATATAATAGCTAGATGTGGTCTAGCCTGGGTAGCACATATGTGACATTTTATAAGAAATTATTCTAATAAGCTGATTTCTAAAATCAGTTAGAATTTATCATACTGTTCGCTCAGAACAAATTTGTAGTCAACTAAAATATCAAGATTGTTTTTCCTATAACATGCTTTTGGGATCATGGTTTATTTTATAATGTTATTATTGCTAGAAGGCTTGGAAAGTCTCTTGGTTGGACAAATTAAGAAAAAAATATATAATGAGATGACACTAAATAAATAAATGTCATCTTGCCATTTACCTTTAGCAAAATTTTCATACAGAACTGCAGAATGTGTGAGAACTTATTTCACTTTTGTTTATATAAAAATTTTTTTTAATGTTTCAAAACATGAAAGGGTTACATCAAAGTTTTCAAGAGAAAAGTTGTATATCCGTATTTAATCTTCACCTATGTTCACCTAACTAAAAACATGAAGCAGTTATACTGCACTAACATTTTTTCACAATGTTTTGCTATCCTAAACTATATTTATATTTACTTTTCATTTACTATGTGCTTGTCCATCCTATTGTGTGAATAATAGCAATTTTTAGGGAGGAAATAGTAAACCATAAGGCTATACAAAACCTAATAGAAAAGATCTTTCAGGGGTTTATTTTGACTAAAGACAGGTGTGACAGATGTTATGAAGTCTTTTAAATTTTTTCAGGAAGTACAATAAGTGATATCCATAGCAGTTCTGCAGTCTAAAATGATAACTTTTGAAAACAGAAAAGTTTTGGCAAACTGTAAAATAGAGGTAGACATTGCCAAAGGGAAAAAAATTGCTTTGGTTTCCACATATCAAAACACTGTTTTTCAACACATCAGGTCAAAGGCATGACAAAACGTGCCTTACTAAGTATCCAGAAGGCCTTATAATGCTGCTTTACACCAAGGAGGTGGTTGCTACAGCCCTTCTTTTGCAAAACTCAGAGTGTGAGGCCCAGTTATTCTGTTGCAAAAAGCTACTGGCTGTAAATGAGTGGTTTAAAAGCTGCATTTGATTCTACTCTATGCACTGAAGTAGCTTAGCATTTATTTAAGATTGCAGTACAGCAGTAGACGAGAAAACAAAAAACCACAAAGGTAAATGTTTCCACTGTATATGTGCAAGGGATTTTGCTGGAATATACATGTGCAAATATGTGGGTGTGTGTGTGTAGACAGAGAGAGAGAAAAACACCAGAAGATGAGAAACTCAAACTACTCAGTGTGGTTGTAGAAATGCAGCTCAAAAAAAAAAAAAAAAAAAGCAATTAAACCTTAAAACAAAGCTGTTTGCAGTAAGACATTTTCATGAGCTATTTTTGCCTTATCTAAATTCTCATTTTTTGAAAGTAAGACCAAAGAAATGTTTAATGAACCTTTCTGTATTATGCAGACCTGGCATTTATTATCAGAGACTGTGCACTGTACAAGGAAGTAGAGCCAGCCATTCATTAGGTAAGGTGCGTGTATACACACATGTTTTTTTAAATAAACTCTTTGAATTGCATGTAGTTGAATTACAGATCAAGTCTGCATGTTCTCTTCCTTCCAACATGACTTAAGAAGACCCGTAAGTAATTGATAAGGCTGGCCATGCTTTCAAAACTAGCTAGTGAAGACTTGCTAAGGGGAAAAATCACTATCGTCCTGTTCATTTTTATTTTCCTCTGTTAAGAGGCAACTAACTGAAAATGTTAACATTTAGAGAAATAAATAAGTGATGCTCTTTAGTGTGTCTCCCTGCTGCACACTGAATTCACCTCTGTTTCCACATGCACCCTATTTGCCACCATCATTTCTGCCTTCCTTCTTAAATTAAGAGCTCCTTGGTGACTGGTGACACAAAAATAATATTTGTGGTGGATTAAGATCACTCTAAACGTCAGCTCTTCCACAGACATTATTTTATTCTCACAAAAGTGCTGCAAGATAGGTGTTTGTTTGTTTTTGAGACGGACTCTTGCTCTGTCGCCCAGGCTGGAGTGCAGTGGCGCCATCTCGGCTCACTGCAAGCTCCGCCTCCCGGGTTCACGCCATTCTCCTGCCTCAGCCTCCCGAGTAGCTGGGACTACAGGCACCCACCACCAAGCCCGGCTAATGTTTTTGCATTTTTAGTAGAGACGGGGTTTTGCCGTGTTAGCCAGGATGATCTCGATCTCCTGACCTCCTGATCCGCCCGCCTCAGCCTCCCAAAGTGCTGGGATTACAGGTGTGAGCCACCGCGCCCGGCCAAGATAGGTTTTTTTATTTCCAATTTAGTTAATCAGACAATAGGCTCAAAGAGGCCAATTAACCCCCTCAAGATCACATACCAAATCAATTTGTTGGTCAAATTGATCAAGTGGTCAATTTTGGGCTTTAAACCAACTCTGCCAAAAATCACTATTGGAGACATTTCAACCATCACCATAGATCATGTGTATTAATCTTAGTATTCTCAGGAACTGATTGTGCTTAATCTATAATTAAGGTAATTTCAGCCAATATTTAGTAAATACCTAGTTAGCGATTTCCAGGTGCCAAAAGGTAGAACACAGTACTTTCTATTTACTGAGAAATTACCTAGCCAAGTAGTTTTCTGGAGTTGCTCACATTCAGAGACGAAGTATAGTAAATGCATTACAGCAGTCCCCTTATCCACAGTTTCTCTGTCTGCAGTTTCAGTTACCTGCAGACAACTGCAGCTGGAAAATATTGCATGGAAAGTTCCAAAAATAAACAATTTGTAAGTTTTCAATTGTGTGCCATTCTTCATAACATGATGAAATCTCACACTGTCCTGCTCCATCCTGCCTGGGATGTAAATTATCCCTTTGTCCAGCATCTCCACGCTGGGCACACAACTCGCTACCCACCAAAGCTGGGCACAAAACTCGCTACCCACTCAAGAGTCATGGGCATCATCTGCTCCTGACATTCACCCATAGACATCAGCATAGCTCAAAGATCTGAGATCACCCAAAGCAGATGACCCTCCTGTGCCACAATACCTATGTCATTCACCTCGTTTCATCTCATAAGGCAGACATATTATCATCTCACACCATCACAAGAAGAAGAGTGATGTATTAGTCCATTTTCATACTGCTATAAAGAACTGCCAAGACTGGGTAATTTATAAAGGAAAGAGGTTTAATTGACTCACAGTCTCGCATGGCTGGGGAGGCCTCAGGAAACTTGCAATCATGGTGGAAGGTGAAAGGGAAGCAAGGCACCTTCTTCACAGGCTGCAGGAAGGAGAAGTGCTGAGTGAAGTGGGAATAGTCCCTTATAAAACCGTCTGATCTCGTGAGAACTCACTATCACGAGAATAGCATGAGGGAAACCAGGCCCATGATTCAATTACCTCCACCTGGTCTCTCCCTTGACACGTGGGGATTATGGGGATTACAATTCAAGATGAGATTTAGGTGGGGACAAAAAGCCTAACCATATCAGGTGAGTACAGTACAATAAGATATTTTGAGAGAAAGAAGGTGATATCACTTAACTTCACAAGATACTATTATTATTGTTTAATTTTATTATTAGTTATTGTTGTTCATCTCTTACTGTGCCTTATTTATAAATTAAACTCTATCATACGTATGTAATGTATGTAGGTATAAGAAAAAGCATCGTATATAGGGTTCAGTACTATCCTCAGTTTCAGGCATCTACTCCGGATCTTGGAACATCTCTCTCATGGACAAGAGGGGGACTACTATAGGTGCCTATTGCTGTGTAACAAAATATCTCAAAATATAATGGTGAGAAACATTAACATGTATTACCTCACAGTTTCTGTGGGTGAGGAATTTTGGCATTGCTTAGCTGAGCCCTCTTATGAGCCTGTAGTCAGCCAGGACATCAGTCGTGTCAAGCCTAGGTGGATCCTTTTCCAAGCTCCCTTGCAAGGTGATTGGTGGGATTCAGATCCTCATGGGCTGCTGCACGGAGGCCCTCCATTCTTTGCTGGCTGTTGACCAGTTCCCTGTCATATAGGCGTCTCCATGGGGCAGCTCACAACTTCCTTCATGAAAACAGGTAAGAAGGCCCAGAAAGAGAAAGAAGATCACAAAGTTAGAGTCTTTGTGGCTTAGTCTCAGTAACGTCATCCCAACACTGGGCAGTGCTCCATTCCTCAGAAGCCAATTGCTCTTTCCAGCCCACTCTCAACAGGATGCGATTATGCAAGGCGTGAAGATGAGGGAGCAGGTATCATGGTGTGCCATCTCAGAAGGCTGCTGACAGCAATAAATAATAAAAGCGAGGCCTTGGAAGTGTTTATCTGCAACAGGACAATCACAGTTCACCATATACGAAAGAGTTAAGTGAATTTTTTTCAGGCATAATAACTCCAGCTGACATCCAAATTGGGAACATCAAAAGTCACTTTCTAAGCAGAATCATATCAATAGCTTTAAATATCAGGCAAGCATATTCCTTACAAGATTTTTTTTGTAACATTTATTATAACCTCTTTAGAGCCCTGGATATTATGCAAATTAAGTGAGCATTGTGTATGTTTTCTTGGCTGGCACTCTTGAGATATCAAAAGTGTGAAAGAGCTGGCACTAAATCTTGGCCTTCAGCTCTGAAAGCTCTAAATGTAAGTAAGGGGAAAAAAGTGTGCATGTGTTTATACAGAATAGAATATGAAAAAGAGCCTAGTTTTCTTTCTTAACAGGATTACACAATTTAAACCTTGTTTTCAACCACATGAAGACGTCCTTTTTCTTGAGTGACACTATTAGACTGGAAAGTTTTAAAATATATTCCCTTGAGGTTTTCTGTAAGATCAGCCTAGACACTACACACTAATGATGACAGGATCAAGGCTTATAAAACTTTAGAATATTCTGATTTTTAGTCGCATTACGAAGAGTCTCATTATCTTTCATCATTTGTACTTCTGAAATACTAATGTATGCGTTGCTCTTCTATACATTATTAAATTTCATTTTAAATGGAAAATGTTAGTATTTAACTCAATAGTTTAAACACTATTAATACTAATGTTGTCTTTCTAATTTCTAGAGGGAAAACTTTTCAACTTCAATTTGAATCCTCTTTTATTTTTTCACTGTTCGGAAAGCATACTCTAGTGGCACGGATTATCCTGAAAGCAAGATAATGAAAACGAATTTATATCTAACCTGAACATGTTTGGGGATTTGAGTATGCATCCCTAATATGGGAGAAATTCACAACAATTGAAATAGTTCTGAAATGGAGCTGTAAAGACTGGACTCAAGACAAGCAGACATTTTCCATCCTCCTGGTCTATCCCTTATCTGCAATGCTCTTCCTATTTCTCTCTTTCTTATCAAGATAGCCTCATCTCTGAAATGGACAGAAGGGTCTTTCATAGGAAGAGTTGCTTTGAGCTCCTTTTAGGGACTTTGAACTTGTGGACATTCACTCTAAGAATGCACACATAAATGCACTATAGTAAACAAGTGAGTGAATGAGGAAACTTGGGCACTCTTCTTTTTTCCTTTAATTCATAAACGGGCATTTCAAGGCAGTCATTTAAAGCTCATGTGAATTTCAGGAAGCAGTTGCTGTGCCTATGCTCCGTGGTTCCATAGCACCCACTATAAACATTTAATAGACTGCATTGAAACTATCTTTGTATATATCTATATGCCCAGCTGGATTCCTAGAGGAAGACATTCAGCATTTTTCTTCCCTAGTACATAATATAATGTCTGGCATCAACCAAACGCCATAAAACCATCACCAATCATAAAAATAAGAGCACACACGACGCCCAGATCTCTAAAGTGTCTGGAGTGGTGTTTTGGACTTGCAGTGTAGATATTTTCTAATATAAGCATTAATACAGGGAAAGCCAACAGCACCTTGACAAAGGAAATAATTCAGCCTCCTCTTGACAAACATATGTATTGGATTTTCCCAGTTTCAAAGCCAGAAAATCATTCCATTTACCTCAAACAATGAGGACACATGTGAAAATAAGAAACCGGGGAAATCACCATCAAGATGCCACCTTGAGGAAGAGAGGCAGCTGGAATCACTAAGACTCCCTCCCTGCAAGAACACAAACCCAAGTATAGGCAGAATAATGGAGAGAAGAAAGCTTGAAAGACAACTTTGATCACCTGTCATCACTTTGTTGCTCTCCTATTCTCAGAACGTTAGTATTTTTCACTACTACTTCCTCCTCTCTGTTACATTTTCTCTTCTGTTTCTACCACCAGGGAAGTGTTTTTCTCTCTTTTTTTAATTTTAATTAATTAATTTATTTATTTATTTATTTTTGAGGGAGTTTCACTCTTGCCCAGGCTGGAGTGCAATGGCACGATCTCAGCTCACCACAACCTCCGCCTCCCAGGTTCAAGCAATTCTGCCTCAGCCTTCCGAGTAGCTGGGATTACGGACGTGCACCACCACGCCTGCCTAATTTTGTGTTTTTAGTAGAGACAGGGTTTCTCCATGTTGGTCAGGCTGGTCTCAAACTCCCGACCTCAGATGATCCACCCGCCTCGGCCTCCCAAAGTGCTGGGATTACAGGTGTGAGCCACCTCGCCCAGCTGCGTCTCTCCTTTTGTTGAAGGTTTTCAAAATATTGATAAGAAATTTATGTGTAAGAAGCCACCTAGATCTTTTCTCTCAGTGGGGAACTGTGGGTGATGGAGCTTTCCCCAAAATGGGATGTGGTTGTGTGCAGACTCCTGGAATTTTGCAAAATCCTTATTTTGTTTGAACTGTTTTGCTTTTAGTCAAATGACTTTCAGGCCAGTTTTCATTATATATGGACAGACCAGAGTTAGGTCATCTACTGTGCCGCAATTGCTACAATAATGCTGAGCAAAAGGGATCATCCCAAAACCCAGCCATTCATAACAGAAAACACTTGAACATTCATGGCTCTGCAGGGGAGCTGGGGCCACTCTGCTTCAAGCAGCAGTTGGTATTCATTTAAGGTTCATGTGCCATTCCATTCTTTTTTTATTGATGGCTCTGTGGACTTGCTGTCCTGACAGCAGATCACAGGAATACTGGGGTGGGAGGGGAAACATGAGGCTTCCTGAGACTTTGGCCCCAGGCCGGATCCTTACGCCATCACTCAATTCCCACTGGCCAATCCAAATCCTCTCACCAAGCCCAGTACCACCATGGCAGGAAGCAAAGTCGGCTCCCTGCTGCAGTGGACAGCATTGCAGAGCCACTATCCTGCATGGGTGCATCATTCTTGGAGCAGGGAGGCTGGAAGAATTGAGAACAGTAATTCAACCTTCCCATAATGATGACTTAGCTCTGTTCTCCATAAGCCTGTAGAGCAAGCTTGTCCAACCTACTGCCCACATGCAGCCCAAGACAGCCTTCCATGCTGCCCAACATGAATTTGTAAACTTTCTTAAATTATTACCAGATTTTTTTTTTTTTTTGCTCATCTGCTATTGCTAGTGTTTGTGTATTTTATGTGTGGCCCAAAACAATAATTTTTCTTCTAATGTGGCCCAGGGAAGCCAAAAGATTGGACACCCCTGCTCCAGAACTTCAGGGATATGTTTATTCATTGTTTTATTCTCCCCAGGTATATTAAGAGCATAACAAAAAAAGAAAAGGAAAGGAAAGAGGGGGAGGGGAGAGTGGGGAGGGGAGATTTGGGGAGGGGAGGGACAAAGGAAGAAAGGGGGGAAGGAAAGAAAGAGAAAAGAAAGAAAAGAGAGGAGAGGAAGAAATGAAGAAAGGAAAAAAGGAAGAAGAAAGAAAGAGAGGGGGAGGGAGAGAGGGAAGGAAAGGAAAAATGAAGAAAGAGAGCAAAGAAGGAAAGAAAGAGAGAAAGAAAGAAAGAGAAAAGAAAGGAAAGAAAGAAAGAGAAAGAAAGAGAGAAAGAAAGAAAAGAAAGAAAGAAAGAAAAAGAAAGAAAGAAAGAAAAAGTCTTGAGTTAAACTAAATTTCATTGGGGAAAAAGCAAAACATTGTTATCTCACTTTATAGAGATAAGTAATTATAATTGCTTACATATATGTGTATCCAGTGTGTTTCTTCACCAACATTTTGGTAACAAAAAATGTAGCATTATCATGACTACCCAACATTTAAATCCAAGATAATTGATTGTCTTTCAGATTATCTACACCACCAACTGAATAGAGAGGTGTTCAGTTGAAAATGCAAAATACTTTAAATATTTAAATATTATATCCACATGATCCCAAAATGTGACATTAATTATTTTGAGTAGTTTTTTATTAAATCAAAAGAATTCACTGAATGAATTTGTCTCGGTACACACTTTGACACTCAAGTGAACTCAACCTCTGAAATCATTCTTGATTAAGAACTCCTGAAAAAAACTCATCTCTACCAGATGGCTAGATAAGCCGGAAAGAGGCTTTGGTGATTTTAAGTAGAAATGCTCTCATTATTCTTCTAAATACCATTTGAGAAAAAAACCAGATAGTATAATATGGGTTTCATCTAAATTCATATCTATTTCCTTTCTAAGCATTTAATCTCTGATGGCAATTCAGGCATTACAGGACTTACGATCTGTGTAAGTAGATCATGTGGAGGAGGCATAGGGATAATTTACCCATCTTTTATTAAACTGCCTTGGCATATTACAGCAGGGGCCCTAAACACTTATTTAAGATCTTTAAAAAGGATTACATTCCAGGAATCCCCCAATTCCCATTGGCTTGAGTGCTACAGAGATATGAACCACTTAGGCTTTCCAACCTCAGCTGCATCCAGTCTAGAACTACTACAGACTGTAATTCAGCAGCACATGGTATCTTTCCTTGCTTTGTTTTGGTTGGATTTTTTTCAAATCAGAAAATACGTGTAGATTCAGACCAAGTCACACCACCTATCATGAGGTAGGTCAAACTTCTCAGCTTACTTTTTTTCTCTCAAAATAGAAATGTCTTAGGTTCTGATTTAGATTGTCCCAAGCTGGATTTCTGTTATTGTTGTTGAAGAAGATACTGACCTGAGATAACAGTCTCTAGCTGGGTCTGAATAAGACTCAACTTGGAGGTGAGGAATCCTAACACCTGTCAGCTGTAGCCTTGAGAAACATTATTGGACAAAAATAAGAGCTGAGTAATGCCATTTGCAGCTGCGTACTTCACAGGCGGGGCAAAGCCTCTTTGCCCACAGCAAGCTGAGCTGGATGTCGTGTCACTTGGTTCAAGATAATGGGTTGCAACCTGAATCAGAATATAGATTTTAAGTTCTGTAATATAGACAATACTCGCCAAAGACTGTTACAAGAACAATACAGATTTTTCTATTTTGGCCAAATTATGTAATAGCATTACCTGCCTCTAGCCATTAGAATAGCAAGAGAGAAAACTGTGTTTTGTTTTTCAATATGAGAGAGGGAGACAGAAAGTTAGTTTATGTTTCTTAGGAGCAGATATTGAGACCAAGATTTTAATGTGATCACTTTTAGGAGGGGATGTGAGCCTAGGAAATATCAGAGGGAGAAGAGAAGACAAAAGAAGGAGCTTGGAAAGGGTGTGCTGTCCTATAATACAAGTGACTGCTGCGGGCAGTTGTAGCTTCATTCTGAGGAGTGCCTCTGAGAGGTAGAGCAGAGCACACAGCTCAGCATTCTCATTCCCAAAAACAAGAGGGAGCTGGAGCTGCTGGTCACCAACACCCTTCAGCCATTGCTGGAGGCCAGTGTAGGACGCAGTGTCTCCTGGCATGTCCTGTATGCTTTGTGCTTTGCCGGAGCTGAACCTGGTGGCCAGAAAAGGCCCTTGGGCAAGAAGATACAGGTGCTGGGAGGTGGAAGACTGGAAGAGCAGAGCAGTGTCCATGATACAAATCAAGGAGATATGGGCAGGATATCTATACATCTATATCATCTACCTCTACAACTATAATTGTATCTATATCTATGTCTATAATTATATTTCTATCTATGCATTTGTATTTATTTATTTAATTTTTAGACGGAGTCTTGCTCTGTTGCCCAGGCTGGAGTGGAGTGGTGCAATCTCAATTCACTGCTGCCTCTACTTCTCGGGTTCAAGCAATTCTCCTGCCTCAACCTCCTGAGTAGCTGGGACTACAGGCGCATGCCACCACGCCCAGCTAATTTATGTATCTTTTTAGTAGAGTGGGGGTTTCACCATGTTGGCCAGGCTGATCTCAAACTCCTGACCTCAAGTGATCCTCCCACCTCAGCCTCCCAAAGTGCTAGGATTACAGGCATGAGCCACTGTGCCCGACCTGCATTTGTATTTATGGATACATGTGTGTGTGCATATATTTATACACATGCTGGCTGTGACTTAACCAAAACAAAATCCTATAAAGTAAGGTATCCAGATTTTACAAAACACTTTCATAAACAATGGAAGCTTGGTATCAACAATACAAAATGACCTCAAAAACCCAATCATTCGTAAATTGAGTGATCTACTTGTAAATTTAATAAAAACATGGTATTAAACAATATTCAGATCAAAGGGAACATCATAACAGATATGTCAGTTATCTAGGAAGTAATGAAAAGGCTAATTCTGTGTGCCAAAATCTATGATAAACCTGTTTATAGTCACAAGCTTTCATTATTAAAATGAAAAAAGACTGAACATAAATGAAATAATTATTCAATATAAGAAACTAGAAAAAACAATTAAAATAGTAAAATAAAAGAGAATAAAGATAAAAACAGAAATTACTAAAATAGTATAAATAGTAGCCAACAGAAATATATCCAAACATCATTTCTCTGAAAATAACTATAAAACAGAAAAAGTACTAGCATATTAGATTAAGAAAAAATAAGATGGCACGAAGAAATGAATGAGATTATGAATAAAAAGGCAATAAAATCAGATTTATGAGATTAAAAGAAATATTGTAAGTGCATAGTCTATGTACTTCTATAGCAATAAATATGAGAATTCTGAAGCGAATGGCTAGTTTCTTGCAAAAATATTCAAACTGGCTTCCCAAAGAGGCAGAAAACTGAATCTACAAATAAAGGAGGTGTTGAAAAGGTAATTAAAGAGACGCCAGGTTAAAAAATAATATACATCAGACCCAGATGGTTTCACAGTTGTGTTCTACTGGAGCTTTAAAGAACAAATCATTTCTATGTAACATAAACTTTTCTAGGCTAAAGAAAAAGCTGGAAAATTGCCCGATTTCATGATGTTAGTGTAACTTTTAAGCTATAACTTGCTAAGGTGAGTAGAAAATAGTGGAAAAAATTGTAGGATAATTCTATATGCTTATTGTGCATGATTGGATGCAAACATTCTAAATTATAACTCGACAGATTCTACTATATTCAAGCGAATGACCAATATTTTTAATATTGGATGAAAGCATGAATGAATGGCTTTAAGATCATTTATTTTATTAAATTAAAGGAGAAAACCATCTGTTTATATTCATGGGAGGTGATGATGGAAAGGCATTTGGTAAATTGCCTAAAAATGTGAGGCTATTCCTAAAAAATCTCTAGGTAAGATAAGACTAGAAGAACATGGCCATTACTTAACAGCAAATATCATTGGAAAGAAAAAAGCAATTATATATTTCTTTTAAAAATCAAGGGAAAAAATACAGAATGAACACCAGTACCACTATTACTTAACATGGCTTTGAAGATTCTTGATAAAGCAGAAAGATAAAGCAATTGTTAAATTATTAACGTATATCTTAAAGCTACAACAATGTTTAGTTTGCAGATGCTGACACTAAATATCTAGAAAATTGAAAAAACAATTAAAGGTACTTAAGAATTAGTGAGAGTAGTAAGATGAATGATATAAGCTGTATATGTCAAAGTTGGCTTGCATTTTATGCCAATAGAATAAATTTTAAAATTAGATTATATTTTTATTCATAATAGCAGCTAAAACTACAGAATAACTAATAAAATAGATTTTAATATACATAGATTATATACACACCTATATATATTTTTTCTTTTCTTAGTCAATCGTGTGTGTGTGTGTGTGTGTGTGTGTACAAACATATATTTCCAAGAACTTTGTGCTCATAGTGAAGGAAAAAGCCACATCCTCAATGAATGAAGAAATATAAAATAGTCCTTGTTGGGGAGATGAGAAAGAGTGGTGCAACCGATTAATTTAATACAATTCCAAGCAGCATCCTTTGATACAAAGAATGTAATGAAAGAGAGCAACATGAATACTCTATCCCACTTCCCCGGTCAATGGTAACATAGCTAGAAAATGGAAAAGTGCTTAACGTGCTGGTGTTCAGTAAGCAAAATGTAACCCTTTCTTATTTCCTTTGTTCCCACACCTACAGGACCATGAGGCCACGACAGAGAAGCAAGAGGGCGCATTGCACTGAGAACAAGCAGCTTGTCCTCTTTCTCCCAGAATAGCTCACCAGGACTGAACTATTTCTACTTAAAATATTATACTTCTGGGAAGTTGATAGATAAGCATGGAATGTTGAGAAAACTAAGGCAACTGACCATGTATCTCAAAGAGAGCAGCCCCATAAACTTCTGCGAGGCATTATTAAGATGCTCTCACTCTTGTTGCTGCTTTTATACACTACTCTTCTGTGTTTATAGCTGCAACATCAATGGGCAGGCGAATTTCTATTTCTCTTGTCCAGTTGCTAGAGGAAAGCAGAAAGTTGCACACATAACTGATGGTTGAGTCAGTCCATGAAACTCCAGACATCATTCCCCGGGGTTATGTGGAGGTTAGTCAGACTGCAACCCTTTTTCATTGTCTTTCCTTAATCCTGATGAAAAGTTGCACTTTTCTTTTGTCGTTAGTGCTGATTTAGAAATTGTAATTTATGTTTTGTTAATATTCATTTTTGTCAACATGACTATTGTTTTTTAAGGAAATATTTATTGCATCGACTTATTATTTGGCATTGACCATGAGATGATGTGATTCGGGAAACCTTGATAATAAATTTTCCCTCTGGAATTGCAAACTCTATCCTTCTCACTCTGAACTGCAGTTTCTCTCAATTCTTTGCAATTTCATGCATCCCAAGGAGGTGAAAAATACTCCTCTCTTACTGAAGATAACTTTAAATTAAATCCCTGATCTGTTACATTATTTTCTATGACAAAAGGGCTTTCTTAAGATATTCTGGATTTTGTACATCAGCAAAGCCCATTGTTTCCAGCCTGTTAGTGTGCATATATCAAAATGCACACAGACGTATAAATTTCTGATCAATTATTTTGAAAACTCTAACCCGTATGAAACTTTAACCAATATGCATATTTTTAAGTTACTAGTTTTTAATAGCCACACAATAATTCCTTCTTCCTGAAATATTTCATAGACATAATGTAACCCTAGGAAACCCAGTTGCCCTTTGCATGGCTGTGGAGAACTTCTCAATATTTGATTGTTTCACATAAGGGAAATTAGATTTTTAATAAAAAGATCACAGTTGTCTTTGCCAGACATTTAAATACCTGCGTTAAGTACTCACTGAAAATATACTTTTTAAATACAATGTTTTAAAGGTATACCCATGAAGCTAAAAATACTGCAAGAAACACTGCAAAGCAACTACCAGCTCTGACAGATGTCACGTGGCATCTGCTGAAACACGAATGGAGGTTTTATTAATGTTCAACTGTATTGTGTGCAATAGCAATGGCTGATTAGCAATGGGAGTGGAAGATTCTGACTTCACTCTTCCCCATCATTGTTTCTCTAGCTGCTAATTAAAATATCTCAGAAATTTTACACATCTTTTTATAACTCATTGTAATATTTGTTCTCCCTCAAATCTACTCCATACAATTCTATATGCCTTTTCTGACTTACATAATTCTGCTTTGACATAAATGATTAACACAGTTTGAGATGAAAAAGAATACAAGTGTAAATAAAAAATTCCCTAATACTGCAAAATTTTATTTTCTTTTTCTTTTTATTTTATTTTTGAGACACAGCTTCACTCTGTCGCCCATGCTGGAGCACAGTGGTGCAATCGAGCCTCACTGCAACCTCCACCTCCCAAGCTGAAGCGATTCTCTTGCCTAAGCCTCCCAAGTAGCTGGGACTACAGGCACGTGACACCACGCATGGCTAATTTTTGTATTATCAGAGATGAGGTTTTGCCATGTTGGCCAGGCTTGTCTTGAACTCCTGAACTGAAGTGATCTGCCCACCTCGGCCTCCCCAAGTGCTGGGATTAGAGGTGTGAGTCTCCATGCCCGGCTGTAATGCAAAATTTGAAAATGCCTTTGTTTTGTATAAAAACCTAGTTGTTCAAATGATTTCAAATAAACTATATATTTGCACAAAGGATCACAGTTATACTTTGATTCCTTAAAAAAAGGGAAAATAACCATGCTTAGAAAATGCATCTATACTTTTCACACAGCAAATGTACTAAAAGATCTTCATTTGATTAAATATTTTTTCATGTTTGAATGGAAACCACAAGATCTGTATAACAGACATGTTCTTAGAGTCTAAGAATGCTTCCTTGATACGAGCCAGTTTCAGCTGACATCTAGCAATTCTAGTATTCATGTGAACTTGGTATAACAACATCAGGATACTTCATAAAACAATTGTTGAGAAAAAAAGTCAAACTCTGTAAAATATTTGAAGAAATTTATTCTGAGCCAAATATGAGCGATCAATGTCCCATGACATGGCCCTCAGGATGTCCTAAGAACATGTGCCCAAGGTGGTCAACTTGGTTTTGTACATTTTAGGGAGACATAAGACATTAATCATAACATAATATAACATAAGATATATACATCTTATATGTATATTGGTACATTGGCTCAGTCTGGAAAGGCAAGCCAACTAGAAGGTTGGGGGGCTTCCAGGTCATAGGCAGATTCAAAAATGCACTGATTGGCAATTGGTTGAAACAGTTATTAACTAAAGACCTGGAATCAATAGAAAGGAATGTCTGGGTTAAGATAACAGTCTACGGAGACTGAGGTTTTATCATGCAGTTGAAGCCTCCAGGTAGCAGGCTTCAGAGAGAATAGACTGTAAATGTTTCACAACAGACTTAAAGAGTCTGTTCTATCAGTCTTAAGGTCAGCTGTGTCTGAATTGTAGAAGGGAAGAGGGAATAATGAAGCATGTCCAATTCCCCCTTCTTATCATTGCCTGAACTAGTTTTCCAGGTAAATTTTGGAATTTCCTGGGCCATGAACTGGGGTCCATTCAGATGGTTGGGGGGCTTAAATTTTTATTTTTTGTTTACACTATATTGTAGCCAGGTATGCCGGCTCATTCCTTTAATCCCAGCACTTTGGGATGCTGAGGCAGGAGGATCACTTGAGGCCAGGGGTCAAGACCAGCCTGGGCAACATGGTGAGACTCCCGTCTCTACAAAAATATTTGAAAATTAGGCAAGCACAGTGGCATGTACCTGTAGCCCTAGCTACTTGGGAAGCTAAGGTGGGGGGATTGCTTGAGCCCAGAAGTTTGAGGCTGCAGTGATCTATGATTATATCACTTCACTCCAATCTGGGCAACACAGTGAGACCCTGTCCAAAAAAAAAAAGAAGAAGAAAGAAAAGAAAGAAAGAAGAAAAAGAAAGGAAGGAAGGAAGGAAGGAAGGAAGGAAGGGAGGGAAAGAAGGAAGGAAAGGAAGGAAGGAAGGAAGGAAGGAAGGAAGGAAGGGAAAGAAAGAAGGAAGGAAGGAAAGAAAAGAAAGAAAGAAAAAGAAAGAAAGAAAGGAAGGAAGGGAAAGAAAGAAGGAAAGAAAGAAAAGGAAAAGAAAAGAAAAAGAAAGCTGTATTGCCTCAGAGCTTATATGTTAATAAGTTTTATGTTCTGAAAATTAGAAAAAAAAAAATCTGTCCTAAAAGTTATGCCTGCCAAAATCAGGATTAAAAAGATCCTGAAGAAAGACATCTCACTTTGCTAATATGTGCAGAGTTTGCATTTTATTAGTTCTATTTCATTCATTTACCTGGTTAATCAGTGATTTACGGTTGGCCAATGATTTCAAGATGAGATGAAATTTATTAAAGTCATGAAAAGGCAAGCCATCAAACTTCAAGGGACTTCCATCCACACAGCCCCTGAACATTGCCTTGATCGCTTGGTGTTGCAAATGCCCTTTTGGTGGAGCTTAAATAAGATCAGTTGGACTGAGAAAGATTGCTTGATGTAGAGCCATTGAAGCAAGCTGAGTGTCTTCCAAGGCAGGACATCCAATCCATCTCAGATGATAACCTTTTGCAAGGCAGGATGTCCAGTCCATCTCAGATGATAACCCTTCAGGCATCCGTCCTGGTGAGCATTGTTTACCCTTCCCCTGTGGTCAGAGTGCAAGCTAATACTGCTAGATGCAAAGCTCCATAAAGGTCGTTGTAATGCAGAGACTCCCAGGAATTGAGGGATGAGATGAAAGTGGGTTCTGCATAATGGCCCGGGCAGTAATGCTGTTGTGAGAAACTCCACTAAACTTCAGGAGAACAGAGCCAATGTTCAGCGACCTTCTTCCACAAAAGCTGGTGAAAAGTCCTTTTTTTGTTTGTTTGTTTTCTTTTTCATGCTACAAATTCATTTTGCATTCAATTCCAACCTCTGTGTTTGTTGGATATCTCTTGTCTACATCTATGGTTATTTCCAAAATAAAAAGTAACATGTTTAAACAATAAGGCACTTTCAAGGAAAAGCATTTATTTCTACGAAATAAAAATTGCTCCCAGTAACAACCACGCCCAAAGAAGTTCTAAATCTGTCTTTAATTTTACAATGATAAATGAAAAACGTTGACTTTTTCAATCAAACAGGGAATCAAGATTGTTTATTGTTGTTGGTTGTGTTAAACAATGAATGCAAAAAGTAGTTTGCTGTAATATACAGATAACACTTAAATAAATGTGCCATTAACGGAGAAAAGATGACTTTTTCCCAGGACCAACGTCTTGCCCTCTTAATTTCCATCTGATGTTGTTCAAAACAGTCCACTAGCAAATACAGTTGTTTTGTTGGTGGTGGTTTTTAGAGACTGCCCATGCATGTATACCTGTTACTATATGGACAGTTAAAAAAAATAGGGAGAGAGAAATCAATACTTGTCATTCAAAATAAGCTCTCATTATATTCTCCAGTAGCGTATCTCTTGTTCTTTCACTGCATTTCATAAACCTTCCTGCATGACCATCTTCACATTGGCGTAATTCTTGCTCCCTGTCTTTCCTCCTCTTCTGGCTTTCCTGGGCCACAGTGAGAATCAGCATCTTCAATATGGATTAATGCATGTGGCCCTGATTCCATCAGGAGGCATAGTGAGAACTGCAGGAAAGGCCAGTGGTCTCTCTCATTCTGAATTATTTTTTAGGTCCCCCACAATAGTCACTAAGAAATCTATCTCTTTAGCAGGCACTCCATAATAGTGCAGAATAGAAGAGTTTAGAAAAAAAAAAGAAAAGAAAAGGAGGAAAAGATGAGTGAGGATCCAAAGCTTTCTGAACAGGACATCGGTTTTTGCTGCCATGCAGTGTCCAGGAGACAGCTAAATGTTACAGCAGGACCAACCTCAGCCCAAACCTGGTTCCATTCCTTAGGGCAGGTCTGGTGCCTGCCATCTTGAAGGTCAGAACACCCCATGTGGATTAAGTAAGATTTCAGGCAAAATTATTTTATCTCCTTATAAATCATTGAGTCATTCAACATTTTTTTATTTGTTAGTTCATGAATCTGACATTTCTGAAATGCTTATTTCCTTGGAGAAAAGGCTGGAGAATTGCTTAACAAACAGACACACTGCCCTAGATCATTCTCAGCTCTGTATACTGGAGTTCGGATACTCTGTGGAAATGGAAATGCTACTGAGAGAAATTTCCCTTCCTAAAGAAGTATCTCCTCACACAGGCCTCACCTATCCACAAAGTGAGCTGGAAAATGCTCAAGAGTTGTTTTTATCACTCCCTGGAGGTAATTCCATAGGCAGTCCTAACCTGGCTGTACTCCAGTGATTGTTGTCTCATTTGATGGTCTTCAGTGTAGAGTGAGGTTTATAAGAAAACAGATGTAAGAAGATAGTTCTGGAACTTCCACTCATATTTATTTCTACCTAAATAGTTAAGGGAGTGATTAAGACATGCTATGCTGATTTGCAACAGTTGGCTTGACGTTGACTGCCCACTTGGTACTATGACAGTCAGGATGCATAATTTTCTTGAAATTCGAAGCATCCTAAGGGCACACTTGTAGTCTGTGAACCACAGAGCAGCCTTGACTGGGCTTTTAATTTACTTAGCCCTCAACTTTCAGTGTCCTGTGACATATGCATAGTTAGGCAGGTTTGTGCATTATTTCATCTAGGTTTAACTGATCTTGCCCACACAAAATGAACATGTAGCTTACAATTTTCCTGGGAAAGAACTATGGATTCAAAATATTTGTCCATATTTCAAGTCCAAGAGAGAAAGATAATAGCTCAGTTGATCCTTGGATTTAATTCTAATAGGAGATTTTCACTATCCATAGTATGAGGTGAACACAGCACCCATGTAATAAGATGGGCCAAGCAATTGCCTGCGGAATCTGAAGTTATCAAGAGCATTATTTGAAATGGAAATTTGCATCAATGATTGATAGCCATGAACCTTATACCTTGAGATCATCTCAAACTGTATTATTAAGCCATCATAATTAGCAAGACAATTAGAAGTCAGCCCTCCTGGACAATATCAATGCTAATATATATTTTTAATGAAAACAAAAGGGAATATGTACCATTTGTAAATAAAAACATACGAAATAATATTTCCACATTATAATTTCATCTCTTAACCTCATCTTTTTTTCTACTTCTGTGTTGGTTTTACAGTGTAAATTATATGTGAGTACAGTAATGCATACCTATACTTTGTAAAGTAAGAAATGCCAACCAGTTGAGAATGAATGCCCTAAACATTTCTAGTGATGGGAGTAAATGAACAAAACCTTTGGAGTCCAAGGATCTGCTTGCTGGGAAACAGTCTGGGCAGAGAAGGCTACCTCCCTTAGTATTGCAGGCAACATTGTGCTCCGCCAGTCCTGCTCTGTAAAGCTCCTGTAGTTTGCTTCAAGAGAGCTCTTTTTGGGTTTTTTGTAAAGGAATGTAGAAGCCAAGAAATTCCCGCAGATGAACCAAAATAATTATTAACATCCTGTACCAAGATTTTCCAAAATCCCCAAAATAATTCCCTCTAATGGTATCATAAGTATTACCAATGCTAGGAATGCATCCTATTAGACAGGAAAACTAATCTGAGCATAATGTTGCATCCTCTTGTAATAAAATTAGGCTTTAGATACCTTAAGAACCTTCACCCACATCTATCCGGCCTCATTTGAAAATGGGAAGGTGCTGAAAAAATGGTTAAAAAGACAATCTCTATTTTTCAGGTATTAAATTATTCAACCAAAAATAGAAACAGGAACTCCCTTTGTTCAATCTTAGATCTCTCCCTCTGTTCCCACTGCAGCAATCCCAATTCCATTACATAATACACATATCTGCCCCATACAGAGCCACCTAAATTTGACCTTCACACTCATTCCAGTGCCTGGGAATTAGAATGCATCCATTCTTGAAGCAAAAAGCAATGAACAGCCGGGCACGGTGGCTCACGCCTATAATCCCAGCACTTTGGGAGGCCAAGGCGGGCGGATCACAAGGTCAGGAGTTTGAGACCAGCCTGGCCAACATGGTGAAACCCCATCTCTACTAAAAATACAAAAAAAAAAAAAAAAAAGTAGTCGGGCACGGTGGTGCATGCCTGTAATCCCAGCTACTCAGGAGGCTGAAGCAGAAGAATCACTTTAACCTGGGAGGTGGAAGTTGCAGTGAGCCGAGATTATGCCACTGCACTCCAGCCTGGGCGACAGAGTGAGACTCTGTCAAAAAAAAAAAAAGCAATGACCAATGACCAGCATCTCTTTTTATACACCTTAGTCTTTGCTACAGGACCTAAGTAATAAAAGCGGAAAGGCTCTCCCCATAGTCTCACTATCCCTTTTTAAAAATAAGAATCTTTGGAAAACTTCAAGAGGACATTGCACTGGGGTTGGAAATTGGAAAGCAATGAAGAACTGTGTGGCTTCAGTTGTGTTCAGTCTTGGACCAGTGAGGAGAGATGGGCCTGAAGCTCCCCATGGAAAACCTGTGAGGTTTTCTAACAACTATGGAAGGGCCCAAAACAAAGATGACACCAAGGGTAATACTGCTGGGAATTCCATTTCCCAAGCTCTCCAGTGCTCCCCTCTTATGGGCCAGCCAGTCTCCTAACCACTATTTATAAGGATGCGGTACAGAGAATTGTAAACAGCAGACCTATAGACAGACACTGGTGAGCTATCATTTGAAAGTGTATAATAATCACCTACATTAGTAATTCAACAGCTCAATCGTAATACTTCAATGCACTATTTTTCAGTTGCAAATCAAAACAAAATCATCATTACTGGCTAATAATAGGTGATTCTGTTGATTAAACAAACTTGGATTGTTTTGTTGGTTAATAGACATGGGCATCTCACCACCCACACCTCATGTAATATTTTCTAAACAACATCTAATTAAAAGACCATATGAACAATATGTCTTATATCTAACACCATGATTCATTTGTTACAAAAATATGCATGAGACAAGGAAAGACATAAAACTCTGCAAGTAGTTTTCAAGGTTTGATTTTAAAACAAACAAACAAAACTTTTACTGTTGCTTCCATTGTCAAATTGTTGTTTTCTTTTTTTTTTTTTTGCACATTGGAATGTTTTCCACTGGGGGTGATAATGCAGCACAGCCATATTTGGAATGTCTGAGGGATGTGTCTGCCTTTTGTGAAATACAGGAAGAGTAATTTTGATAAGTGAAGTAGAAAAATAGATGAAGAATGATGTCTACAACATGTTGCATGTTTCAATAAAGAATGTTTTTCATCCTGGAGAAACACCTGCGCTCCAGATTGACAATTGCCAACTTTGATACTCACACCCAGAGGCAACTTGGCTTTATGTTAAAGACCACACTCTGAAGTCACCATGCAGCTTTGTCACTTGTCAGCTGGAGGAGCTCAGAGAAGCACTCAGCCTCTCTATCCCTCTTGCTTGTCTGTAAAACAAGAATGATGCTGAGACTTACTACATGTGGTGTTACAAGGATTAAATGATGATGCATTTAAAAGAATCACTTTAGCCCAATGTCTGCCACATTAAAAACCACAAGGAATTGTTGCGGGAAGTCAGGGACCCCAAACGGAGGGATCAGCTGAAGCCATGGCAGAAGAATGTGGATTGTGAAGATTTCATGGACATTTATTAGTTCCCCAAATTAATACTTTTATAATTTCTTATGCCTGTCTTTACTGCAATCTCTAAACATAAATTGTGAAGATTTCATGGATACTTATCACTTCCCCAGTCAATACCCTTGTGATTTCCCAGGCCTGTCTTTACTTTAATCTCTTAATCCTGTCATCTCATAAGCCGAGGAAGATGTATGTTGCCTCAGGACCATGTGATAATTGCGTTAACTGCACAAATTGTACAGCATGTGTGTTTAAACAATATGAAATCTGGGCACCTTGAAAAAAGAACAGGATAACAGCAATTGTTCAGGGAATAAGAGACATAACCTTAAACTCTGACCCCCGGTGAGCCAGGAGGAACAGAGCCATATTTCTCTTCTTTCAAAAGAAAATGGGAGAAATATCGCTGAATTCTTTTTCTCAACAAGGAACATCCCTGGGAAAGAGAATATGTGCCTGGGGGTAGGTCTATAGACGGGCCCCTGGGCGTGGTTGTCTTTTATGGTCTGTAGACTGTAGGGGTGAAATAGACCCCAGTCTCCCATAGCACTCCCAGGCTTATTAGGAAGAAGAAATTCCCGCCTAATAAATTTTGGTCAGACTGGTTGCTCTCAAAACCCTGTCTCCTGATAAGATGTTATCAATGACAATGGTGCCTGAAACTTCATTAGCAATTTTAATTTCACCCCAGTCCTGTGGTCCTGTGATCTCACCCTGCCTCCGTTTGCCTTGTAATATTCTATTACCTTGTGAAGTACGTGATCTCTGTGACCCACACCTATTCGCACAGTCCCTCTCCTTTTGAAAGTCCCTAATAAAAACTTGCTGGTTTTACGGCTTGTGGGGCATCACGGAACCTACCGACATGTGATGTCTCCCCTGGACGCCCAGCTTTAAAATTTCTCTCTTTTGTACTCTGTCCCTTTATTTCTCAAACCGGCTGATACTTGGGGAAAATAGAAAAGAACCTACATGACTATCAGAGCAGGTTCCCCAACAAGGAATATTAGCTCTTGTTTGTGTTAGGATTGCTGTCATTAATATTATGATCCTGTAAGGTATCAACAAGAACATCAGGTACACACAGAGACACTGTTAATTAGAATTTGTTGTTTGAAAGAAGGCATTTCCCAGAGCAACTTTGGGGAATTAGACATAAGCATGGGTCTTCTGGCACCTAGATACTTTTTCGTTATGTGCAGGAGGAGTCAGTATGAGTTAAAGAAAACTATCCATTATTTAGGATGAAACCAATGTACAAGTGCAGACTTATGATAATAGTGAATTAAGGTTGCAAATGGAATTCAAGTTGCTAATGAGCTGACTTTACAGTAGGGAAAGGAAATTATTCCAGAGTATTTGGGTGGGCCCACTGTAATCACAAAAAGCCTTAAAAGTGGAAGAGGGAGGCAGAAGGGAAGATCAGAATGATTCAGTATAAGAAGGACTCAACCTGTCAAGTTGGCTTGGAAGATGGAGGAGGCTCCTTGAGCCAAGGAGAGCAGGTTGCCTCTACAAGCTGGAAAAATCAAAGAAATGGAATTTCCCCTTAAGCCTCCAAAGGGAGGGCAGCCCTGCCAGGTGAGCTTGTCGGACTGTGTTCAGAAATGTAAGATCATAAAATTGTGTTGTATTAACTCACTGTTAGTGGTGATTTGTTACTGCAGTGTTAGGAAACAGATGTTAGCACTCATGATGTAATTAAAATCATTGTCTTTGCTGCATGTGGTAATGAAGCTGCAAATGATGTAGATCACCTTGGGCTCCCTACTTTTAAGTTCTTACCCAACAGACAGTACACACTACTCCTGGGTTTTGTGATAGCTATTTGTATGTATCACCTACGAGCCCCATATCTAGTCTTGGTAAGTCAAGGACTATATCTTTTCAGACAGTATCTCACCCCACCATTTATTAAAAGTATTGAACAGCCACTATGGAGAACAGTATGGAGGTTCTTCAAAAAACTAAAAATACAACTACCATATGATCCAGCAATCCCACTGTTGTGAATATATGCAAAAGAAAGGAAATCAGTATGTTGAGGAGATGTTTGCACTCTGAAGTTTATTGCAACACTACTCATGATAGCCAAGATAAGGAAGCAGCCTAAGTGTGCATCAATAGATGAATGGATAAAGAAAATGTGATACCTATAGGCTGGGCGTGGTGGCTCACGCCTGTAATCCCAGCACTTTGGGAGGCCGAGGCAGGTGGATCACGAGGTCAGGAGATTGAAACCATCCTGGCTAACATGGTGAAACCCCGTCTCTACTAAAAATACAAAAAAAAAATTAGCCAGGCGTGGTGGCGGGCGCCTGTAGTCCCAGCTACTCGGGAAGCTGAGGCAGGAGAATGGCGTGAACCCGGGAGGCAGAGCTTGCAGTGAGCCGAGATTGTGCCACTGCACTCCAGACTGGGTGACAGAGAGAGACTCCATCTAAAAAAAAAAAAGTGATACCTATACACAATGGAGTACTATTCAGCCCTTAAAAAGAGTGAGATCCTGTCATTTGCAACAATGTGGATGAAACTGAAGGTCACTATATTAAGTGAAATAAGCCAGGCACAGAAAGACAAGCTTCTCATGTTCTGACTTATTTGTTGGAGCTAAAAATTAAGACAATTGAACTCATGGAGATAGAGAGTAGAAGGATCGTTATCAGAAGCTAGGAAGGGTAGTTGGGGGGTGTGAGGGGAGTGAGGATGTTCAATAGGTACAAAAATAGTTTAAAAGAATGAATAAGATCTAGTATTTAATAGCACAACAGGGTGACTATAGTCAATAATAATTTAATTGTACATTTTAAAATAACTAAAAGAGTATAATTGGATTGTTTGTAACACAAAGGATAAATGCTTGAGAGGATGAATGCCCCATTTTACATAATATGATTATTACACATTGCATGCCTGTATCGAAACCTCTTATGTACCCCGTAAATATATACACCTATGATGTACCCACAAAAATTAAAAATTAACAAAAAAGAATGAGATCCTATCACTTACAACAACATGGATGGAACTTGAGGACATTTACATTAAGTGAAATAAGCCAGGCACAGAAAGACAAATTTTGCATGTTCTCACTCACATGTGGAAGCTAAAAATTAAAACAATGGAACTCCTAAAGATAGGGAGTAGAAGGATGGTTAGCAAAGGCTGGGAAGGGGAGTGGGCGTGGGGGGTGGGGATAATTTGGAATGATTAATGGGTGCAAAAGAGAGAAGGAATAAGATCTAGTATTGGCACCACAACAAGGTGACTATGTCAACAATAATTCCTTGTATATTTTTAAATAACTAAGAGAGTGGAATTGGAATATTCGTAACACAAAGAAAGGATTAATGCTTGAGGCAATGGGTACCCGGATTACCCTGGTTTGATTGTTGCATGTTGCATGCCCATATCAAAACATCACATGTACCCTATAAACATATTCACCTATGATGTACCCATAACAATTAAAAATTTAAAAAAATAAAATAATTTAAGTATCAAATATGGACACAATTTTTTTTTTTTTTTTTTTTTTTTGAGACGGAGTCTTGCTCTGTCACCCAGGCTGGAGTGCAGTGGCGCGATCTCGGCTCACTGCAAGCTCCGCCTCCCGGGTTCATGCCATTCTCCTGCCTCAGCCTCTCCGAGTAGTTTCACCATGGTCTCGATCTCCTGACCTCATGATCCGCCCGCCTCGGCCTCCCAAAGTGCTGGGATTACAAGCGTGAGCCACCGCGCCCGGCCAAATATGGACACAATTTTATGTCTCCCTTTTTAAAACCTTTTGTGTGATCTCTCCTTTTTTGAGCTAGCTTTTTCTTCCTGCATTTATATTCTACCCATGACCCTGCAATTCTTACTACTCTAAACCATATTTCTCTGCTATCCACAGCCTTTCCTGGAATTGACTTACTACTCAATTCTGGATAATACTATTAGCGAGCAAAATGAAGTGAAGGAAAGTTTTCAATGACCAACATTAATGTGGCTGAAACAGGTTCAGAGAATCTGCTCAGATCCTCGTCAAATCCCAGGAAAATCTCACAGACCTGGATTCCCCAGCACTGGCCTCAAATCCCTCAGGCTTTCTGGGCTTACTGAATCAAGGGCATTGGTTGTCCTTGAATAAAGTGTACAGCATGTCAACTGCCAAATGTTTTGCTGCAGTTAAAAAAAATGAAAAGAGAAAGGGAGAAGTAACTGCAAAAATCCTCTACAATGCCATTCTTGGTATAGAAAAATCTAGAGGAGCATGAAGATGTTAGGGGGTGGCGAATATCCAAACTACTGATGGGTCTGGTGTGTTAAAATAAAAACTTCAGCCAAATTAAATTTAAAGGAGTTCAATTGAGCAATGAACGAGTCTTCAGGGATGCCTTGTGGTCAGAACCAATTTATAGACAAAAAAGGGAAGCAACGTACAGAAATCAGAAGTGAGACACAAAAATAACTGGATTGGTTACAGCTCAGTGTTTGCCTTATTTGAACACAGTTTGAGCACTTAACAGTCTATAAGTGGTTGAAGTATGGCCGCTCAGATTGGCCAAGACTCACCTATTGTTACAGGTCGGTACTCCTAAGTTAGGTTTTCAATCTTGTCAACCTACTAAGTTAGGTTGCAGTTCATCCACAAGGACTGAAATATAGAAGTACCAAGTCCTTCTCAGGTCATATTTAGTTTGCTATAACAGTGGCAACCTCAATTCTTGCCTCCTCAGAAGAAAGAAGAAATTCAACTGAGGGGCATAAGGCAGAAAAAGAGACTGAGGAAAGTTTCAGAGAAGGAGTGGAAGTTTATTAAAAAGCTTTAGAGCAGGAAAGAAAGAAAAGTACACTTAGAAGAGATCCAAGCAGGTGACTTGAAGGACAAGTGCCCCGTTTAACCTTGACTCTAGGACTTTATTTGCTGGCCTGCTTCTGGCATCTCACACCCCCTTTCCCTCATTCTTCCTTAAGGGTGAGCCACGCACATACTTGCCTTGGGAGGTGAGCATGGGCAGTGTGTTTAGGAAGTTGTGGGCATGCCCACCTGAGGCTTTCTTCCTTTTTCCAGTGGAATGCCCCCAGAAGGTCATATTCTGCCATTTTGTCTCCTAAGGAGAATGCCCAAACTCACTCCCAACTCCTGAGATTTTATTGGAAGCTGCAGATTACCAATCTCAACTGTTTGGCAAGTTGCCTATCCCTGGGGCCTGCGATCAATTATCACTTTAGTGTGACAACTGTGAATTATCAGGAAATGGTCTCTCCATGGCAGGGCGCTGGCTGCCAATTATCATTTTAAGAGAGGCATTGTGATCACTGCCCAACCATCACCTGATGGTTGCCTGACATTCCTGATGGGAAGCACTCTCCCGCCACACTCATGCCTGGCTAACTACCTGTAGCAAAATTGTTGAGAACATTCATTCTTAAGAAAGTTAAGAGGGAGTCCATACAAATTATAAATGGAGTGATACACTAGACACTAATGGAGACACATGGACTCTGACTTCCTAAAAGTGTCACTTGGGGAATTATTATAGGATTGGATGCCAAGCTCTATTTCCAGATTTACCCCCATGGCCCTGAATGCCAGCTGAATTTTTAGTAAGCTAGGCCTTCAGGATAAATATGCACCAGTCATTCCACCTACAATCCCTGGCCAGTCAACCACTCATCAATAAGCATGGTGGTGAGGACTGAACTTTGACCTTTTTTTCGTCTTTTGCCCAAATTCCTATCTAAGGGTCCTAAAGAGTCCACCCTACAAACTTTAACATCTCATCAGAGGGGTTTTGTTTAACCCTATATAACATGGCCTGCTTTCCAACCTGACTCTGGCATAGCATCACATGACAGATAAGAAAGGAAATCCAAGTATTTTAACCCCAAGTGTGTTTATTTGTCATATCTTGAAATAGCCATGCAAAGTTGTTTCTGGGGAAGATCTACATTCTATAGAGAATCCCTTTCCCTTTTCAAGGTCTTTCTCCTGATCCAGGAGAGAATCAACTAAGAAGTTGACACCTTTCTAAGTCTGATAAGAAACATTTACTAACATTTATGATCTACTCTCTCTGATGCCTGCTACCTGGAGGCTTCATCTGCATAATAGGAACCTTGGTCTCCACAACCCCTTCTCTCTCTCTCTTTTTTTTTTTTTTTTTGACAAACGGTCTCACTCTGTTGCCCAGGCTAGAGTGCAGTGGTGCAATCATAGCTCACTGCAGCCTCTTATCTTAACCCCGACATTTCCTTTCTATTGATTCCAGGTCTTTAGACAAACTCTTTTAACCAATTGCCAGTCAGAAAAATCTTTGCATCTGCCTATAACCTGGACCCACCCCTAGCCCTCCACTTCCAGTTGTCCCACATTTCCAAATGGAAACAATGTACATCTTACATGGATTGATTTATGTCTTATGTCCCCCTAAAATGCATAAAACCTAGTTGTATAGTTGTGGCCTGACCACCTTGGGCACGTGTTCTCAGGGTCTCTGGAGGGCTGTGTCATAGACCTTGGTCGCTCATATTTGGTTCAGATTAAATTTCTTCAAATATTTTACAGAGCTGGACTCTTTTCATCAAGAGTGGTCGGCCCTAAGTGCATCCCTAGGTTGGCAAAGCTTTGCTTATGGGCTCAGATAAGTCTCCTCCCTTATGGCAGAAGTGAGGGGAAGGCCCCCTCCCATCCCCAAAGCTCAGGCTTTGTTTCCTGTGACTAAAGCCTCCCAGCCTAAGGATCCTGGACACACATCAAGAGAGCTCCCTCGGAGCCAAGTCCTAAATGTCCTGTGGGGGGCGGGGAGAAAAGACAATAACCCTACAACAAAAAGCAAGCCTAGTAAATGATTTCTTAAGCCAGTAAAAAGTCATGCAAAAGACTGTATAGACTCCACAGGACATGTCATCCATCTCCCTAAAATACGCATTTCAAGTTCTCCATTGTGGTTTTGGTACTGTAAAATGTATGTTGATTTAAGCTGTTCTCATGTTACACAGTGGGGTTGCTTTTGGCCTCTGTGAGATGCCAAGCACCTTGGCAGGACTCAGAATCCACTCCCTATGCGACTCCTCAGTGTCTTCTTCACTTGGCATAGGTGCTGTGGTTGTCAGCAACTGAATGAAGCTGATGTTTTGGCTTTGGGCATTGCTAGAGAAAGCTGACATTTGCCCAAATGACAATACAGCACCTGTAAAGGAACAGAGATGAAGGTACAAAGACGTCGCTATCTGCACAGCGGTGAAGCACCCACACCTGCACTTTGGAGACAGCTGTAGGGCTGGGATTTGCAAATCCTGGCATGTGCACAGAATTGGGCTTTGGCTTGGGTTTGGTAACACTTCTGTTAGAATGCTAGGGGAAAGTCTCTTTGATAATGTGGGGTGGGGCATGACAACTCATTGGCATCTTCTCTCAAGCTTGGAACCAGAGTCACAAACCCAGATGTTTTGGTTGAAGGAAGTGTGGTAAGTGGATTTGATAATAAGGAAGGCATCAAAATGCTTTGCATGGCTGGTATGGGAATACTGGGGTGCCTTTTATCAACTCTTATCTGTAACCTGACTACCTTTGGGAATACTTTAGTAGTAAATAATTATTGTCTTAAACCATGGCATGCAATTAATTTGGGGAAACAGAAAATTATCTTCATGTGGAAAAACAATAATAGCATGTCTTCAAACTACTCAGTCAATAAACATTTCTTATGTTGACAATAATTATATATATATATTTCACATTTGAGATACTTCATTCGATAATCACTTATTTCTATACAAAATGTGGTAAGAATATTGGGAAACATTTGCCCATGAAAAATACCCACAACATGCATCTTCAATTTATAGCCTAATTTGACTTGGCAGACATTTTGCACTCAAAAGCGTGGGATTGAGCCAAATCTAACCTCACCACTTTTATTTTATCAAAACCTGGAATACTTCGTCATAGCAAACCTGCAAAAGGGGTTTCTTTTTAATTATCTTCTTAAAACATTTAGCATTACAAATTCATCATTTGATTGGCTATTTGCCTGGAAGTTATCACACATGGGAAAAATGCCAATATTTGCAAACCCCAGGGTGGCGAATCACTGCAAACAAAACTGATGACTATATAGAATAATTGTTGTCAAGTCTTTGACAAAGTCCCGAAAAGTGTGTCTCCTGATGTTTTCAAAATTTAGTCTGAAATTAAAAAGTAGGGTTAATGTCCTTTGTAAAATGAAAATGATTATAAATTATCCCATTACCTACAGAAGGAAGAGAGGAGAGAAAAATGAATAGCTTTTGTAAAAGAACTTCAGGGTTAGCTATATTCATTAATATACATCAGTGGTCAAACCTAAGGAGTCTTGCAAGAAAGTTAGGTGCAGCCAAATTGCAAGTCTTCAGTTCTGCACGGAGAGTCTGGACAACTACACATGGTAGTGATTGTCTCTCCAGGCGCATATTAGAATCAATTCAAAATCTTTCAGAACATCCCGCTGTTCCGATTCTGATGGAATCAGTAAAGCGTAGCTCAAAAAACAAAAACAAAACGGAACAAAAAAACACCTCGAACATATCAAGTCACATTGACATTTAACTTGCTCTCCACTTCTACATAGATAATATATTTAGTATCCTATACATTTACTATCATATACATTTCATATGTATATCAAATTTCATACTTATATGCATAGTATTCCATACATATATACACAGTATTTATACATACATACAACATATTTTATGATATATAATATTCTAATATATATAGTATCTCATGCATATGTATAATACATAGTACTCTGCATATAAATGGTATTTCATGCAGAAGTACAGTGTATTTCACACATATATAGTCTATGCATATATACAGAGTATTTCATACACATATGCATATTTACCCATACATTTATATACACATATATAAAACCATGTGCTTACTTGCTACAAGCTATGTAGTATCTTTTGCAACTTGCCCTTATGGGAGGACAGTCTGACAGGCAGAAAAGATTAGTGGTTAACTACAAGCACAGTGGAACTCAATGGCCTGGGATTATTTTCTGGCTCTGCCACTCGGTAGCTATATGACTTTGGGCTTTTTTTTTTTTTTCTTTTTTTGATGGAGTCTCGCTCTGTCACCCAGTCTGCAGTGGTGCGATCTTGGCTCACTGCAACCTCCGCCTCCTGGGTTCAAGGGATTCTCCTGCCTCAGCTTCCCTAGTAGCTGGGATTACAGGCCATGCCACTATGCCCAGCTAATTTTTGTATTTTTAGTAGAGAGGGGGTTTCACCATGTTGGCCAGGCTGGTCTCCAACTCCTGCCTCAGCCTCCCAAAGGGCTGAGATTACAGGTGTGAGCCACCGCGCCCAGTCTGGGCTACTGGTTTAAATGATCTTTGCCTCACTGTCCTCAGCTTTAAAATATGGCCAGCCATAGGGTGGCTGTAGAAATGAATGAAGGAATGTCAGTAATACACTTACCTTACAATTAGTGGTTCCTCAGTAAATGTTAGCTGTAGAGGTTAATTCTATTAGTGGTCTCTCAAGTAAACTACAAAAAGCTACAGGCAGGGCCTTGTGAACCATCCTGTGCCATACCGAGGTGGACCACCCTACAAAGGAATGTAAGATGCTTCCCATTATTCATAATGAAGCCAATTGCATATGATTGGCTGCTGTTTGAGATGGGGAAGGAAATATAGGGGATGAAAAGGTCAAGTCGGCATCAGTTTTGTATTGCATGATAGTCAGGTGCTATAAGTATAATGACTGATCAATGCTAATTGGCTGTCTCTGTGACTGCTCTTAAATCACTACCAGCTGCCTCTTGAAAGCTATTTCACAAGGCTCGGAAAAGAGAAGTCGTTTCTACTAATAACACTCTACAGCATCCCAAATTGTATTTGCCTAGCCCTATATTTTATCAGTATTTCTCAGGATAAATTCCCAATTATACTCAAAAGAAGATTGAAAGGAAGACGCCTGTGATAGCTATACCTATATTTATCTACATGTGTGTATTTGCATGCATTTTCATGTCTGTATCTACGTCTTTATATATAACTTAATCCAGGGAATTTGAGGAGAAAAACTTCAGTATATTCTGGTGCACTGAGATAAAAATGCGATGCTTCAATATGACTTTTTGCTTCTTCAGCTCTGCAAGCAGGAATGTTTCTAACACTTATCATTCAATAACTTCTCAGGGTCTGGAAGAGTGGTTTGCAGCACTGGGCACATATTAGAATCACCTGGGGACCCTTTAAACTAGCACTAATGTGCAGTGTCCATACTTCTCTCCTGATCTTTAGGTGCCAGAGGACACTGGACTTCTTAAAATCTCCCCTGGGAGTTCTAATAGGCAGCCAGTTTTGAAAGCCTCTGACCCAGGGTCAGAGTCATGCTAATAATCAGAGTCAATTGTGCAAAATTCAATCTTTAAGTATTACCTTAATCTGAAACTCGATTATTCTTTCTACTTTGGGCAATCTTTAGTTTTCTAGCCAATAAAGGATTTCACTGTTCTTTTTCTTTTCTCAAATCCACGTCTAGACTATAAATGTGCACCAGGATTTCTCTCAGTGAAATGATTTTTCAAATCTGTAGATTTTTACGTACTCAAACATTTTGTTTCCTTGGACAAGATGGATTTTTCTAAACAGACTTGTTATGTGCTCGGCCACTTTATGAAAACAATTCACTGATAGAAATTGAAGACGGCATCACATGCATATTGAGTCGATCATTCCTAGAATGTTAAAGTTAAAATCAGCACAAAGTACATTGCACTCAGCCCTAGGGAAATGTGCAAAAATATGCCATACCTCCTTAAAACTAATTTCTTTAAGTCATTGTGTGTCCCTTAGACGTTTATCTACTTAAAACACAATGACTCATTTGTGTAAACAGATTGCAAATAATTAGCGTGTAAAATTGAATAGAACCAAGTACATACAAACAACCACACACGCACAAAACTGTGTGTATATAAAACCTATGAGATCTGAATAAAGGATATGGTTTGTATCAATGTCAATTTCCTGGTTGTGATACTATACTGTAGTTTTGAAAGATGTCACCATTGTGGGAAACTAAATGAAGGGTTCAGGATAATTCATAATCTCTATTATTTCTTACAATTGCATGTGAATCTACAATTTTCTCAAAATACAAAGTAAAAAAAAAAAAAGAGAGGGAGAGAGACTCCTTTAAAGAAGATTGGCAAATGACATAAGGCTTGGATTTGAATTTAAATTTCACAAAACACTGGGAGCCCTGGACTCCACATTGTTCCTTATCAGTTCTAGTTCTCCCAACTACTTCAATTTCATACATAGAATATATGTAACATTTACTCAGTAACATTTACTGTACAGTGTTCCCATTTCAAACTTTGCTGCGGCATCTAAATCAGACCTCTGGCCCTTAGTTATGATGCAAAAGAACTATAGTCTTCAGTACTTATGTCTTTGGTTTCACGGTCTCTCCTTCTCTCCCCACCCTTATCTTATTCTTCCTTTGCCTTACTTTCTAAATGCCCTCTTAATTCTATTTTGTTTCCATTCTTAGATTTTGCTTTTCCAAATTCTTCTTACTGTGTTCTCTGTAGATTAGAACCTTCTATTACACAGATCTTACATAAACTGCTCACTTTCCTCATCTTATTCTAAATTTCATTCCATCACTGCCAGGGATTGAATATCAAGAAGTGTTGGTACAAATACAACCAACTCAGTTTTCTATTATTTGCTCTAAATTGTTTGAGGGATTACAAACCTTCCACCCCCCACCTTAGTGATTTGGCATTTTAATTTTTTTATATGATTAATTCAATTTTCTTTTTCTTCTTTTAACTTTTATTTTAGGCTCAGGGGTACATGTGCAAGTTTGTTGTATGGGTAAACTCTTGTCACAGAGGTTTGTTGTACAGATTATTCCATCACCCAGGTACTAAGCCTAGTACTCATTAGTTATTTTTTCTGATCCTCTCCCTCCTCCCACCTTCCACCCTCAAGTAGGTCCCAGTATCTGTTGTTCCCCTCTTTGTGTTCATGTGTTCTCATCATTTAGCTCCCACTTATAAGTGAGAACATGTGGTATTGGCTTTTCTGTTCCTGTGTTGGTTTCCTAAGGATGATGGCCTCCAGCTCCATCTATGTTCCTGCAAAGGAGATTTTCTTTTTTTCTGGCTGTATAGTATTCCATGGTGTGTATGTACCATATTTTCCTCATACAGTCTACCAGTGATGAGCATTTAGGTTGATTCTATGTTTTTGTTATTGTGAATAGTGCTGCAATGAACATTTGCATGCACGTGTCTTTATTGTAGAATGATGTATATTTCTTTGGGAATATATCCAGTAATGGGATTGCTGGGTCAAATGGTATTTCTGTTTTTAGCTCTTTGAGGAATTGCCACACTGCTGTTCACAATGGTTGAACTAATTTACACGCCCACCAACAGTGTATAAGTATTCCCTTTTCTCTGCAATCTTGCCAGTACCTGCTATTTTTTTCTTTTTAATAAAATACCCATTCTGCCTGGTGTGAGATGATATTTCATTGTGGTTTTGATTTGCATTTCTCTAATGATCAGTGATATTGGGCTTTGTTTTATATGCTTGTTGGCCACATGTATGTCTTCTTTTGAATAAGTGTCTGTTCATGTCCTTTGCCCACTTTTTAATGAGATTTTTTTCTTGTATATTTGTTTAAGTTCCTTATCGGTGCTGGATACTGGATATAAGACCTTTGTTAGATGCATAATTTGCAAATATTTTCTCCCATTCTCTAGTTTGTCTATTTACTCTGTTGACAGTTTCTTTTGCTATGAAGAAGCTCTTAAGTTTAACTAGATCCTATTTGCCAATTTTTGCTTTTGTTGTGATTGCTTTTGGTGTCTTCGATCTGACATTTTTAGACACACACACACACACACACACACTTGGATTTTTCCAAGCACTGTTACATGACCATCTTCACAGTAACCATGAAGTGAGTGGCAAAATTCTTACTTTGGGTGGGAATACCAAGGCAAAGAAAGGATAGGCAGGCACACTCTCTGTGTTTCTGCACAAGAGAGGGCACAATTTTTATTTTTATTTTTTTTTAGACAGGGTCTCATTCTGTCATCCAGGCTGGAGCTCAATCATGTGATCATAGCTCACTGCAGCCAATACCCCGTGAGCTCAAGCAATTCTCCTGCCTCAGCCACCCAAGTAGCTGGGACTACAGGTGTGCACTACCATGTCCAGCTAATTTTCCTTTTTTTTTTTTTTTTTTTTT
>NW_026652282.1:5201040-5213553 GCF_009828535.3 Hylobates moloch
ATACTAAAACACCAAAAGCAATGGCAACAAAAGCCAAAATTGATAAAATGTGATCTAATTAAACTAAAGAGCCTCTGCACAGCAAAAGAAACTGTCATCAGAGTGAACAGGTAACCTAGAGAATGGGAGAAAATTTTTGCAATCTACCCATCTGACAAAGGGGTAATATCCAGAATCTACAAGAAACTTAAATAAATTTACAAGAAAAAACAAACAACCCCATCAAAAATGGGCAAAGGATATGAACAGACACTTCTCAAAAAAAGACATTTATGTGGCAAACAAACATATGAGAAAAAAGCTCGTCATCACCAGTCATTAGAGAAATGCAAATCAAAACCACAATGAGATACCATCTCACGCTAGTTAGAATGGTGATCATTAAAAAGTCAAGAAACAACAGATGCTGGAGAGGATGTGGAGAAATAGGAATGCTTTTACACTATTGGTGGAAGTGTAAATTAGTTCAACCATTGTGGAAGACAGTCTGGTGATTCCTCAAAGTCTAGAACTAGAAATACCATTTGATCCAGCAATCCCATTACTGGATATATACCCAAAGGATTATAAATCATGCTACTATAAGGACACATGCACACATATGTTGATTGCAGCACTATTCGCAACAGCAAAGGCTTGGAACCAACCCAAATGCCCATCAATGATAGACTGGATAAAGAAAATGTGGCACGTATACACCACAGAATATTATGCAGCCATAAAAAAGGATGAGTTCATGTCCTTTGCAGGGACATGGATGAAGCTGGAAACCATCATTCTCAGCAAACTGCACAGGAACAGAAAGCCAAACACCAGATGTTGTCAGTCGTAAGTAGGAGTTGAACAGTGAGAACACATGGACACAGGGAGGGGAACAGCACACACTGGGGCCTGTAGGGGAGTTGGGGGCTAGGGGAGGGATAGCATTAGGAGAAATACTTAATGTAGATGATGGGTTGATGGGTGCAGCAAACCACCATGGCACGTGTATACCTATGTAACAAACCTGCATGTTCTGCACATATATCCCAGAACTTAAAGTATAAGAATTAAAAAAAAAATTTTTTCAACCCCCCACCAAAAATATATGGATATATACAGCATTAAGAACATTCCATTACTTAGAACTAGTTATCATTTGGACTTAAAACAGAAAAACTTCTAAATAGTATGTCCATTTTCTAAAGATAATAATTCAAAAGACTTCCTTGTAGGGCTCAACAGCCCAAATAGTTTAAAAATTACATTGTAATTAATAACCATGTGAATCAGAACTTAAAAAAAGTGAATTTAGAATCACAAAAAAGATTCGTTCTCTGCTCTTAAATGGAATTGGAGAAATGAAATTTTAATACAAAAAACAAATATATAGCAAAAGAGAAGTTTATAAATATCGTTAGAAGGCCATGTAAAGAATCCTGGGATTCAGTGTATCAGAAAAGCGTGCATGGAGGTCGTGGCTTTAGAGATGGAATTATGGGAGGAGTAAACTCTCAACATGTAGAAATTGTTATCTTCTAGGCCAGAGAGCAGCACATAGACCTCTGCACAAAGACAAAGACTCAAAGTGCAAATTTGGTAGTAGAGATAACAAACATTTAGGGGAGACATTAAAGAGGATGGGAGGAACCAGAGGTAGAGAGACCCCAACTTTACATGATATCATGGACAGAGCCTTGAGCAGGAGAGAAAGCATTCATACATGACTGTGTCCTACAACTTTCCCAGCCTCCTAACTGTGGCCAGACCCAGAAACTCAACTGCGAACTGCTCCATTTCCTAACAAGGCAGTAATCTCATTATGTTAGGGGATTACACAAGGGTCATATTGTCAACATGGGCACAGGAAATAGCACATTGACTATGAATTAAGTTAACATCAGTGGCACTGGAAGAGAAAAAAGCAACTGACCATGTTCAATACTCATTGCTGTAAAACCCACTCATTGGGAATTTTTAATGCAATCTCTGGCTGGCCTGGGACTTACCTTTGTCCTACTGATGAGGATGTATATACTCAGCAAATTAATTGTGTTAGCACAGCTCAGCCTTCTTAAGCATCTTAAGCCAGGGTGGCAGAGCTAATATTTGCAGACAAACATTAAGTGGCTTCCAAAGGATTTTGTCTATTAATGAAAATAGGTGCCATTTGGTAATGGCATCTCAACCATTTTTGCTATTATTTTTGTTGAGAGTGACCAGATAGCCAAAAAAGGAAAACTGAACAGGTGAGGCTGTAAATTCCCTGGACTGATGGCATTCACATGTGCACAGAGGATGCTTATGGCATATGCTTCCGAGCAGATAATGACATGCTAGGTTTCAGGGAGAAGCCACTGATTTCAGTCATGTTTCTGAATGCTTCACAGACCCAAGGCTGTAGAAACCTTTGGGCTGCTCTTGCTTCCTCATGGGGTTGCTGCCGAGACCTGGCACCAGTGCACCTGATGCGCTTTTGCTGGTTAACACAGGTGGCCTGTCCTCAGCATCTCTGCAGGAAGATGGATCACTGTCTGGGCTCAGGGAAGAGGTTCCAATCCACAGTTTTAGGTCTCCAACTTACAGCCTTTTACCTCATCCCCACTTGCCCAATCATTGTCCCCAAGGTGGCTGCTCAGGGGAACCCCTGTGCTTGGCCACTGGCTTTGTCAGATCCAGCTCTTCCCTATCACCCTTTACGTCCTATAATGAGTACAGAACACCAATCTGGATGAACCGTCCCCTCAAAGGGGCTCTTGGTGTTGTCATCTGCCAACAAGCCATCCTCATTCGATGGGAGGTTCCAAATGCATTTCACTTAGAAAAGGACTTTTTGTGGTTACCTTTCTGATATTTGGGACTATTAATGATATCTATGTAAATTGGCCAATGGCTGTGATACCAGGGGTAAGTGGAAGGGCTGGTGTTTGTCAAAGGCCTGAGTGGGGGAAGAGAGAAGTTCTGTATCTCCTTCTCCAGGGCCCTGGGTCCAGTTTGCTAAGTTAGAAGGGGTGACTCGGCCGGGCGTGGTGGCTAACGCCTGTAGTCCCAGCACTTTGGGAGGCCAAGGCAGGCAGGCAGATCTCGAGGTCAAGAGATGGAGACCATCCTGGCCAACATAGTGAAACCCCGTCTCTACTAAAAATACAAAAACTGGCACGGTGCGGTGGCTCACACCTGTAATCCCATCAGTTTTGGAGGCCGAGGCGGGTGGATCATGAGGTCAGGAGTTCGAGACCAACCTGGCCAACATGGTGAAACACTGTCTCCACCAAAGATACAAAAAATTAGCTGGGTGTGGTGGTGCTCACCTGTAATCTCAGCTACTGGGGAGGCTGAGGCAGGAGAATTGCTTAAACTTGGGAGGCAGAGGTTGCAGTCAGCTGAGATTGCACCCTTGCACTCCAGCCTGGGCAACAAGGCGAGACTCTGTCTCAAAGAAAAAAAAAAAAAGAAAAAAAAAAAAGAAAATTAGCTGAGCATGGTGGCGTGCTCCTGTAGTCCCAGCTACTCAGGAGACTGAGGCAGGAGAATCACTTGAACCTGGGAGGCGGAGATTGCAGTGCGCCCAGATCGCGCCACTGCACTCTGGCCTGGTGACAGAGTGAGGCTCCATCTAAAAAACAGAAACAAAACAAAAAAACAGAAGGGGTGACTCAAGTTGGACATGATAGAACACAGGTTTGCAATTCTGTGTAGGAGAAATTACAATCAGAGAAAATGTTACTTAACATGGCATTAAAGCTTTTTAGCATTTTCTTATCAGCCAACCCCCAATCTCCCTTCTCTGTTGATGTTACCACTGTTTCAGTTAGCCTTTTCTCTTTTACATTAAAAACATTTAATAAGATATTTGACCTGGTTCCATATTTTTGCAATTGCAAAGTGTGCTGCTATAAACATCCGTGTGCAAGTATCTTTTTCTTTTTTCTTTTTTTTTTTTTTTTTGAGATGGAGTCTCGCTCTGTCGCCGCCAAGTATCTTTTTCATATAACGACTTATTTTCCTCTGGGTAGATAACTAGTAGTGGGATTGCTGGGCCCAAATGCCCATCAATCAACAAGTGGATAAAGAAAATGTGGTGTACATATATACCATGGAATACTACTCAGCCATGAAAAGGAACGAAATAATGATATTTGCAGCAACCTGGATGGAATCAGAGGCTATTACTCTAAGTGAAGTAACCCAGAAATGGAAAACCAAACATTGTACGTTTTCTCTCATAAGTGGGAGCTATGAGAATGCAAAGGCATAAGAGTGATACATTGGACTTTGGGGACTCGGGGTAAGTGGTGGGGTGGTGGTGAGGGATAAAAGCCTACACATTGGGTACAGTGTACACTAGTCAGTGATGGGTGCACCAAAATCTCAGAAATCACCACTAAAGAACTTATTCATGTAACCAAACATCACCTGCTCCCTAAAAACCTATTGAAATTAAAAATAAAATAAAATAAAGGTATTTGAAAGCAACTTCTTTTACCTCTACTGCTTAGGGCTTAGAACGTTTATGCTCACTTTAACACAAATTCATAGTCTTGTGAATTATTTGATAAATTATTGAAAATTTAAGAGAGAAAAGTATCTCTTACAATTTGTTTTGAGAATTTATTGTTTTCCTTGAGATGTACAGATGTGTATATCACCATGACTTTGTACTGCACACATCTGAAAAACTAAATATCAACACGTTTGAATCAGAGGAAGAAGAAATGTTTGCCTGGAGTCGATTCCCCATTTCTTCATTTCTTATTCCACACATCTAATCAGGTGCTGGTTATGTAAGCTCTGTCCTGCATGGCGTCCCTCCTCCCTAATGCTTTTTGAAATGATGGGTGGGTTTTGAAGAGTTTTTCAGTGGTTAATTTGTGAAGACGTGAGAGAGTGGGGTATCTTTCTTCCAGGACCCCTCTCAATTATTGCATAATGGCCTCATCATGCAACTGACCTGAGAGCGGTGACCATGCCCGCTGGAGGTCCTGCTTCCTACAAAGGCAGTTGGAGGATGCTGGTGCCTGAATGCTGTCATCGGTTCAAAACTTTCTTCAATCGCAGCAGACTACTCACTCCTCCCAGATCTACTGACTTTCTGATTTGAGCAAGTAGGAGAAAAGTTTTCAAATAGTGCTTATATTTTAAATTTGCTTTCCTATAATCATGTGTTCAAATGTCTAGTGAGATGAAGTGATGTTTTTCTTAAATGCTGGTAACATTTATAATTTGTTTCAGAGCCAAGTAAGATTCAAAAAGGCTGAGACTTTTCTTTTTTTTAAGGCTGGAATTCTCCCTGGATTTGTGCCACCCTCTGTAGAAAAGGAAAGGAGAAAATAAATCACTAACATTAGACCTCTGACGGCTGGCACAGAACAGCACAGAAGGCTGCGTGGAGTCTCCGCCACCAGGGAGAGTACTGCGGGGTCTGCAGTGGGAGACAACAGTTGTTGCTCTATATACAGACTTTACATGCAGCCAAAAAATTTTTTAAATAAATAAAAGAAAGTGGGAGAGAGAGAGAGGGAGACAGCAGTGGCGGGGGGAGAGAGAGAGGGAGAAAGGAAGAAAGGAAAGAAGGAGGAATGTTTCAGTCAATCAAATGTTTATTGTGAAACATACTATGGAGCTACAAAGTCTCACAGGTATAGTTTTGTATGTAGGTGATAAATGCCCAGGGAGTAGCAAGGCTATTCCAAATGAACAGAAGCCAGTAAACCATTCAACAAATATTTAGTGGGGTTTAATGATGTGCTAAGCACAGTCTGGGCATGGCCAACACTCATATATCCATAAGAGAGACAAAGGTACAGTCCTTAAAAGATTTGCGTTTCATTATGGGAGACCGTGATCATAAACAAGAAATGATGACACAATACCCTAATGGAGTGTGCCACTTGGGTAAATCCCAGGGGTTATAGGAGCAAGTAGAAGAGAAATTAACCCAGTTAAGGTGATGGACAGAGGAGGAGGGAGGAGTCTGAGAAAGACAAAGGAGAAGAAATGTCTAATCTGAGATCCCAAAGGGGGGCCCAACTGAGACAGGGAGAGGGGCGTTTCATAGAGAAGAGACAGTACATGGGAAGACACCAAGTCTAAAGGAAACATGGCACCTGCTGAGAGGCTGATAGTGCTTTGACATGGCTGTAGCCTTGCTTAGAATCAATTTTCCATCTAAAATCTCTCTGTTCTCACTCTTACAACAATGAAAAGCCATTGAGCAGTATCAGCTGGGCATAGATAACATCGAATTTGCATTTTCAAAGATCCTCCTGGTCAAAATGTGGAGTTAGGAGTGTGGATGATGTCCAAGACATTTGCAGTTTTCCAAGTGTAACAAGATGCAAGCTTGCCGGAGAAAAGGCGAGTATGGTTGTTATAGCAACCCTAGGGAGCTAATATAGATAGACTTTGGAAATTTCTGATGTAGTTGCCATTTACTGAGAAGGAATGGTCACTGATGTCTTGGGAACACTGTTTTTTTTTTCTTATTTATCAATTTATTTATGGTTCTCCATCCTTCCCTATTGGGCTTAGATTATGTGTTCCATCTCTTCAAATATTTTATCAATATTTTTAACATTTGTTCTTCTGTCCAACCTGCTTGGCAATAGTACTTCAGTCCTGGATGCCCCCATTTAATACAAGCCTGTGTCTGTAGAATGTTATAAAAACATGCATTTGGATTCCATTATAGATTATTGATTTCCACTCTCTGGAGGGCATGCAGAGTTCCATATACACCGTTCCTGTTTCCGTGATCATCTTTCAACTAATCTCTATGGGCTTCTGCCTTCTTCCTGTTTCTCATATCTCTCGCCACTCCCTACCCGGCCCACCATCCAATTTCTACCAGTTTGAAGTAGGTCATCCCACAACCTTCAAAATGGAAGGAGATGCAATCAACTTCTTGCTGCAAAACTATAGATATAAGGATCGACACCTGTTGTTTCCTTCTTATCATACCTTCTAACAGAATAAATTCTTTCACCCACCAGCTCCCTTTCACTTGCAAGACTAACCCTGACCTCGACACACTGGATTTCCTTTCCTCTTCCTTGCCTTCTGTGGATTCATGCTTAAGTGATTTTTCCAACTTCTCCTGTACTTTCTGCTTTTTCTAATCTACTTGCTCCTTTGAAACGAGGTCAAGTTTTCCCTCTCTTTAAAAACAAACCTAGCTGGGCACGGTGGCTCATGCCTGTAGTTCCAGCTACTTGGGAAGCTGAGGTGGGAGGACTGCTTGAGCCCAGAGTTCGAGGCTGCAGTAACTTATGATTACACTACTGCACTCCAGCCTGGCTGTCAGAGAGAGGCCTTGTCTCTAAAAACTAAAAACAAAGAAACAAAAAAACCCACCATCACCACCACCAAAAACCAAACCAGCAAAAATCCATTTGTTGATGCCACGTCGCCTTCCAGCTTCTACGTAATCTCTCTTCTTGCTTATGCAGCCAAAATTCTTGAAAATTTTGGAATGTTTTTGAGCACATGGGACTTCACCTTATTCATGGGGATGATGGAAAGTGAAAAATTGAAGATGACACCTGGAATAGGGTCTCAGGCAATCGGGTGAGTAGTAGTGCTGTTCCTTCATTTTAGGGGGACTAGGGAGGGGAGCAGGTTTGGAGGCTCTTAGAATCAAGGGTCTGTTTGTTCATTTCAAGTCTGAGCTTTGTAGGCATCCAGAGAAAATAAGAGACGTCTGATGATTAGGCAAGAACTTGAGGCTGAGGACATATCATCATACTATACAGTTGACCCTTGAACAGCAAGAATTGGAACTGTGTGAGTCCACTTATACGTGGATTTTCTTCTGCCTCTGCGACCCCGAGACAGCAAAACCAACCCCTCCTCTTCCTCTTCAGGCTACTCAACATGAAGACAAGGAGGATGAAGACTTTTATGATGATCCACTTCCACTTAATGAATAGTAAGTATGTCTTTTCTTCCTTATGATTTTCTTTATGACATTTTCTTTGCTCTAGCTTACTTTGTTATAAGAACACAATATATATAATATGTAAAACATACAAAATGTGTGTTAATTGGCTGTTTTTGTTATTGGTAAGTCTTCCACTCAAAAGTAGGCTATCAGTAGTCAAGTTTTGGGGGAGTCAAGTTATATTTGGATTTTTCGACTACCCAAGGAGTCAGTGTCCCTAACACTTGTGTTATTCAAAGGTTAACTGTTTATTGTATATAAAGTTGTGGATAATGGAGGGGGTCACTTAAGAAGTGAATATATATGAAAAAGAATATCTCCAAGGACTCTGAGGTGCCTTGCTGTTATATTTCTTTGACAATTAACATCTGCATTGCCAACTTTGCCTCCATGTAAAAGACATTTTACTATTATTTTTTCCTCATATTTTCCTTATATTGCTTGCAAAACATTTAAAAATCTAGTGTGTGGTTTCTTGGTTATTATGTGGCTAAGTTAGACAAGGACTCTTACATTATTGAGTGCTTTAATTTTGATTCTCTCTTCCATCGGCTGGAGTCCATCTTCAAGAAACGTTTACAAAGAGCTTCTTCTAGATGGTGTTTGAATGCACACATGCATGAGAACAAGTTATTTTGCCACTACATTTGAATGAAACCTTGATTATAAAATTCAAGGTTTATAATATTAACATTTTTTCCCTCCAAAATTTGAATATGTTTAAGTCTTTATCCTTGGGAATTTACTTTTTGGAGGAAATGTCTGTAATTAGCTTGGTATTTATTTCTTAGTAAACAAACACATGTATTTGCTTGGATGCCAGTAGATACTTTTTATTCCTCTAATTCAGACATGTTGTTAGCACTCCCTCACTTCCTTAATTTTATCTCGACAATGATAGGCTTTTTGACCTCTGAATTCAAGTTGTACATTCTAGTTTGCCATTCATCAATCAGTCTCCAATTAATGACTACATTTCCTCCAATTATTCTTGCCGTTGACTTGACTCTGGTGAAGGAAGCGTTCGTAATTCTCATGTTGGGACTCTGTCCTCTTACTCATATTCACCCATTGGGATTTAGCCCCTGTTCTTTGCTTCAGGTCATGGGAAAGAACTATTTTTCTTCATGTCACCAACTTGATCTTCCACAGTGTCAATTTCTCAAGAAAATGGAACTGTCTGACTTCCTGCATTGAGGGCTGGAAATTCTACCCTTGAAATTCTATCATGCCAGAGATTTTCCTTATTTTTCTCCAGTTCTTTCTTTATATCCATGCCAGCTCTGTGTAGTTCATCACATCATCTTTTAATCTCAACTCACATGGCAGATTGCTTTTGTAGAAACTATGATTTTATTATTATAAAAGTTCCTCTATGGAAAACTTTTTAAAGAATGTTCTTTGAATACATTCGTACAACATTCAAACAAACAGAATAACAAGAAAAGTGATTTAAAAAGAAATATAAAAATATAAAAGAGGAGCTGTGAGATTTGGAGGCCAGAGTGAGACACTATCATATTAACTTTAATAGGAGTTTCATAAAAGATAAGTGGCTAGAGAATGGATGGGGTTGTAAATAAACAACATTAGAAAAGATCATGGTTAATGTATTTTTTCAGAAAAATAATATTCAACATGATTCAGAATTGAAGTCTTTGTATCAAAAGTACACTCTATGATTTGAAAAGATAAATAAATATAAATCCACTCCATGGCATATAATAGTTGGCTGCAAACCATTCAGAATGAAGAGAAATTCTTAAGATACCACAGAGAAACACTGGATTACCTACCAGGGGATGACAATTCAACTAACGGTGGGCTTCTCATTTATAGCAATCCAGGTTAGAAGGAAAGCAATTGCCAACCTAACATGCAACAGCTAACATAAAATAAAGACATTTTTTAAAAACACAGAGTTCACATAAACAGACTATAAAACTACTAGTTAAATAAATATTCAAAGGTGTTCTTCATCAAGAAGATAAGGGACAAGGAAAGAGAGAAGAGTTGAGTGGAATTCAAGAAACATTAGTGTACACAGAAGAGGATGAAATAATATCAATCAATTTATCTAAATACTGAATGTAACGATAGCATTTTTGTATTAAAAATTTTAAATAAAAAATTTAGGCAACAATAACAAGACAGGAATGCAGTGTTTTTATCAAGAATGTAATTTCCAGATAACTTCAGATTTTATTAGGCAAATTAATATTTAGTATATATAACAATTAAAATAACCATTACAAGTATAGAAACATGATACATAGCCAAAATCCAGAGGAAATGAAAAAATTTTAAAAATTACAAATAAATAGAAAGAGAGAAAAAAATAAAAGAAAGAAAAACAATGGTAATATAGACCACACAAAATAAAATGGTGAAAAAAGTCCCAATATATTAGTAACTACCATCAGTGTGAATGGATTTAGCTACTAAAAATCCACATAAAATGACACAGCTAAAAGAAAGTCAAGCAGAATACTAATAAAAAGAGAAGTTAGTAATAATAATATCCCACAATATAGAATTTAATGCACAAATTATTTTTAGTAAAATAAATGGTATCTAATATACGCAACACGGCAAGCTTACCAAGAAAATAAAACAATATGAAATTGTACACACCTTGAACTCCAGAAAGGAAAATGAACAGAATTACTAAGACAAATGGACACATTCATCAGCAGTTTCAAGGTTTTAACATCCTTTAATCAGAAATCAGTAGATCAAGATAATAGAGTATTAGAAAGTAGACAGAAGACTTAAGCAATGATATTATGAAGCCTGATACATTATGCATACATAAATTTATACCCCTGATATAGAGAATGATCACAAGGCAATAAACTGGAAACAAACAATAAAAAAAAACTTAATAAAACCCCACGTGTCTGGGAATTTAAAAATGTACTCCTCAATAGCTCATGGGTTATAGGAGAAATAACAATGGCAATTAAAAAATGCTTAGAACCATAACAACACTAATGGTACTCTAAATCAATTGCAGGCTACCAGTATCTGGGAAAAAAAACCTCTGAAAAATCAATGCTTTTTATTATGCACCCATCCATTCCCTAAGAAATCAAGACCATATCCATTTACACAACCCTGCTACAAAGGGTTTGTTGGAAGCATTTTTACTTGATGGCAGCTATTTGATATTATTGATTCTAATCAAAGTTCTCATTTTGTCAACAGAAGTGTGAATCGCTGTTTATCCAAACTTGGAACAAAGTGAATATTTGTGCAGATCATTTTACAAAAAGTGAGTACTGAAATTATAATATCATTTGGAAACTGTTGTAACCAGCTCCAATGGTAGGGAAAACCGCACCTTCCAGACCCCAGCAAGAGAAAAACCATGGCTTTATGACAAGGTTCATCCTTTAAGGGATATGGGGAAAATCCCCAAGATAGCCCAGCTAGGATAGGGAGACTATTCCAACTACCACTTGATAATGTAGCAATGGCAAACATGGCAGTAACTTTACTATGTGTTTGTTTATTCATGGGCTATAACAGAGATACAAAAAGCTTTTTTGTAAAGGGCCAGGTAGCAAATGTTTTAGGCGTTACCAGTCAGATGGTCTCAATTCATGAACTAATGGGCATGGTTGTGTTCCAATGAAACTTTATTTACAAAACAAGTGGTGGGGCAGATTTAGCTCAAGGTTAGCAGTCCTGTGCTGACCCCTTGATCTAAAACAAAAGGCAAGACTGGAAAACCTAAATTGGGAAGCAACTGTTTTATCTTGACTCATTTTTGCATACTTATTTTGCATTCTTGCATACTTATTTTCATTATAAAATATACTTTGTGAAAATACGGTCCAGTATCCATGCAGGATTGGTTCCAGGACCTTTTGTGGATACCAAAGTCTGTGGATGCTTAGGTTCCTGAAATGAAATGGTGTAGTATTCGCATATAATTTATGCACATTCTCCTGTATACTTTAAATCATCTCTAGGCTACTTAGAATATCTAATACAATGCAAATGCCATGTACGTAATTGTTATACTGCATTGTTTAGGGAATAATGACAAGGAAAAAAGAGGTTATACATGTTCAGTACAGAAGCAATTTTTTTCTGAATATTTTTGATCCATGGTTGATTGAATCCTTGGATGTAGAATCTGCTCATATGGAGGGCTGACTGTACATTACATTTATTTGCATAAAATCTTAAGTTATTCAGGTTGCCCTTGAGTTTATTATGAGATTTATTTTATTTTATTTATTTATTATTATTTTTTTTATTATTAAACTTTAGGTTTTAGGGTACATGTGCACAATGTGCAGGTTTGTTACATATGTATCCATGTGCCATGTTGATTTCCTGCACCCATTAACTCGTCATTTAGCATTAGGTATATCTCCTAATGCTGTCCCTCCCCCCTCCCCCAACCCCACAACAGTCCCCGGAGTATGATGTTCCCCTTCCTGTGTCCATGAGTTCTCATTGTTCAATTCCCACCTATGAGTGAGAACATGCGGTGTTGGGTTTTTTGTCCTTGCGATAGTTTACTGAGAATGATGTTCTCCAGTTTCATCCACGTCCCTACAAAGGACATGAACTCATCATTT
>NW_026652282.1:5213563-5269028 GCF_009828535.3 Hylobates moloch
GGAAGGAATGGGTCTAGAAACTACATGGTGAAGTCCACCACATACAGAAGGAAGGATGCCTCCACTTTAGAATACAGAAGACAGGAGAAGATAAACATGGACATGAGAATAGATATGCTTATATTTATGGGGAACTGCATGGCTTACTGAGAGGAAGGGATTTAGACTAGACTGTGTACTCCATGTAATAGATATGTTTATATTTATGGGGAACTGCATGGCTTACTGAAAGGAAGGGATTTAGGGACTGTGCACTCCATGTGCAATGTGGCTTAAAGGAGAGAAAAAGGTTTATAATCATACTTGAGAGGGTAGCAGAAGGACCTAATTAAAGAATATCTCCCTGAGTTACAGGGTTGTGTGGGGATGCCCCAGGAAGGGTGAAGAAGCTGTGGATATGCTACAGAGATCCGGGGTTCCATAAAAGTTTTGTCTGTGGGCTGGACCATGACAAGGCTCTAGATAATGTAACCTCAACAAGGACAAGTTGAAGTTGGACTTTTTTTCTCCTTGCTTTTGGTTCTGGAAATTAATAGATATTAAATTATGGGAATTTGCAATCCCATACCAGTTTCTAATGGGGAAAGAATGTTGTTTATTGGAAGAACCAGGAGACTAAAAGACATGCTTATTTTATACAACAGATGAAATCTACACCACCAGTAGAGAAAGACAGCTCTTGCATGAAGCTGAAGTTTAAAGGATTTTGGCCTAAGGGGGTTGGTAAGGAATATAGAAGAATATAGTGAAGGATGAAGTTTTGGGGACAAAATTGAAGATAACTAGGTAGCTGTCTTGAGAGTGGAATTCCAAAAAGAGAGAGATCTGTAACTACATTGATATTTTCTAAAGAAAACTTTGACTGCTCTTTATAAAGAATAGATATTTAAGAAAGAGCAGAAACATAATACTAATTAGGAGACTATTTCAATTTATAGGAAAGAAAAGACAATAGCGTGAACAAGGGAAAGAACTGGACAGATTCCATATGGAATTTAAAATCAGAGACAAAAGGACTTTCTGAAGAATTGAATTTCTGGAGAGAAAAAAACAGAGAAAAATGAAGAATGACTTCTGTGTGTTTGGCTTGAGCAAAAGGGTGAATGTTGGTGCCGTTTATTGAGATAGGCGAGCCCAGGAGAGGAACAGGTATGGGCGAAAATCCAGAGCTCGTGTTTGAACATTTTATTTGAAATATCTGCAGGCCATCCAAGTGGAGGTGCTAAGTGGGTGGCTGAATGTAGGACTCCGGAGTTCAAAGAGTGGTCAGGGTGGGAGGGCAGGGAGTCATTAGCACACAGACGGTGGTTAAATCCTTGCAACTCAATGAGACCTCCAGGGGAGGGACCAGTGGCCCATCCACCTTCATTCTTTCCTCACGCTGAGTTCTCTGCCCATGCAATGCGCTTCTCTAACTCTCTACACTCATCCACACTGCTGCGTTTGTGTGGAATGATGTCCACTCCTTGTGGGCCTGCAGACGGCTCACTCTTCAGGACTTCATGAGGGATGATGTGACTCTCATTTCCCACCTCCATGTTGCTCATTTCTGCTTCCACTGTTTCCTGTAGTTCTGTCTCTATGCAACACACAGATCTTTGTTATTATTTTACATATTTATCTCCCAAATTCAAAATTAGGCACTTTTAAGGCAGAAACCAAAATTCATCATCGTGCTAGGAATACCGTATGTGTGTGTATATATGTGTGTGTGTTTGAGTATGTATGTGTGTATAGTTATGTGCGTGTTTGTGTGTATTTGTAGACACATGTATATGTGTGCATATGTGTACATATATACCTATGTGCACTCTATTTATAGAAAATTATGGAACATATTGCTATATAGTGTGTATATATAGTATATATAGTGTATTACAGCATATAGTGTGTATATAAGTATAATATAGTATTCCTGGCATTAGACAGTGACGTCGTAATTCATAGGCATACAATTTCAATGTGGTGAGTAGATGGATGAATGGATTAAAAATGAATGAGGTTACTAAACACATTTCCATGAGAACTTTTAGGTAAAATTTATATTGTACTGAGACTCACATAAAAATTGACCATTTCAAGTCCATTTAATCTCCAAAGAGACTATTTCTCAAACAGATATAAATCTGTTTCTGGACCATTTTTTGAAGCATTATTTCAAACAAACCTGCCCATTTGGATCCTATGTTTTCCCACGGGTGGAAGGTAATTATGAGCAACCCCTGTGTCTCACTCTGCAGGGCCAGCATTGCCTTTCCTAAATTCAGACAAATGTTTAACACATTCTTCTTCTCCTTCTGAATGAGGCCCACTGCCCTGATCAAAGGCAGCTGTGATGACGGGGTCCTGCTAGCCTAAAAAATCAACATTGAAGGAGCCCCTGAGACAAAGGTCTCCTTCCTCCTACTCTCATTTAATTTGTCCCAGTTTCCTGAAACCTTGCTAGGAGCACCTACATGGCAGTTCTAACCGGTATCGACGTTTGAACAAAGCCAGAAACATCAAGTAACTTATTCTCTGACTCAGATATGAGTGTCATATAAGACTCTTCTATTGTTTTGCTCAGTTCCTAGCAAACATACTAACATACTAGGTAAGAAAAAAAGAAACAAGGAAAAGCAATATGAGAATGATTTAGTAATTTCACTCAATGGAGTATTAGGTAAACTTTGAAGCAGTAATTATGGCCACTGTGTAGTACTAAGAAAAACAGGCATGCCACACCACTTTTTGTGCCCCCCATCCACTCGTGTACATACACACACATTATTCTCAGTACTATGATATATTTTGGTCTCTGCCTTCAAAGTGCCTAACTTTGATTTGGGAGTTAAATATGTAAAATAATTGCCCAAAAATAAGTGTATTGTATACAGAACTAGAGAAACACTGTAATCCCAGCACTTTGGGAGGCCAAGGCGGGTGGACTACCTGAGGTCAGGAGTTCGAGGCCAGCCTGGCCAACATGGTGAAACCCTGTCTCTACTAAAAATACAGAAATTAGCCAGGCATGGTGGTGCGTGCCTGTAATCCCAGCTACTCAGGAGACTGAGGCAGGAGAACCACTTGAACCCAGGAGGCAAAGGTTGCAGTGAGCTGAGATCACGCCATTGCACTCCAGCCCTGAGTGACAGAGCTAGACTCTGTCTCAAAAAAACAAAACAAAACAAAACAACAACGACAACAAAAAACTACAGAAACAGTGGAAGCAGAAATAACATCAAGTTATAACAGTTTAACTGTACATATTCTCCTGAAAAACAAGTATGCAGTAGGCATATGTGCACATCATGTAAACATAAAAATATTCAATCTGTTAAAATGAGACACAATAAGTTTTCTTAAATTTCCATTACAACACCAAAATTGCACCTACAATAGATAAAAACCATAAGAATTCAAAAGTCAAACTGTTTTGTACGTCGTAGTTTAAATACTATAGTAACATGCATGTGGGTAAGAAGATTTGCCATATAATTATTCCAAATCAAAAACTCACTCTCCCTCCATTGTGACTTGCTGTGATATGGCGCCTATCATGTCACAATCATCTTGAAAAACATGACACAGTCACTTACTGTTGCTGGCTGCATGTGTGGATGTGAAGTGAAGGGACACCTTTGCACTCTTCAGCCGTGTCTGTCCCCAGTATGTTATGGCTTGCAATTCCACAACATAGTCACAGTCTGGCTGGAGTTTCTCCAGGATCACAGAATTTTGAAACTAGAAATTAAGAGAATATACCCAAAATGCATTATAAACCTTCCACGTCTCTCATCTTCATTGCAAAATCTCATGTGTCATTATGAAGCATACCAACTTCTGATTTCTTTTACCAACTTTTCTATATCTTTGGGATCTGAAAATTCAGTTTTACTACTGATCAAAATAAACTTCAGGCCAGGTGCAGTGGCTCCTGACTGCAATCCCAGCACTTTGGGAGCCTGAGGTGGGAGGATCGCTTGAGCCCAGGAGTTTGAGACTACCTGGGCAACGTAGCAAGACTGTCTCTACCAAAAAATTAATTGGGCATGGTGGTGTGCACCTGTAGTTCCAGCTACTCAGGAGGCTGAGGTGAGAAGGTTGAGCCCAGGAGGTTGTGCCTGCAGTGAGCTGTGATCACACCACTGCACTCCAGCCTGGGCAACAGAGTGAGACCCTGTCTCAAAAAATATAATAAAATAAAAAATAAAAATAAACGTCATAGAAAGGCCAAATGTATTTTGAAAATACTGTTTCTAAGCCAATTATTAGTCTCAGATCATGGAAATAAATCATTCTGAGCCCTCTCCACTCTGAGACACCACCTCTCGAAGGAAACGGAGCTGTTTATAATAAAGTAACACAGATTTATGTTGCCACATACCTGAAAAATTATGAATTGGCACTAATTGTAATTCTTTGATATCTGTTCTAAATCTTCTAGGAGCAAATTTCTACCAAAAGCTATACGAAAGAAAAATTAACTTGACAAAATACTTCAAGGTGCTTCATTATTTTCTGTCATAATGTGTTAGGCAGGGGGCTGGAGGGCGGGACCTGTCAGCATTTCATCACATCCCTTTTTGCTCTAGATTCCTAAGTGATTCCCCAATTTCAGCTCTTCCAGAGACTTCAGCTCTTATCATGAGATAAGTGTGCACTACCATTACCATTTGTAGCAAAATCCTTCCATATAAAAAATGGAACTGTCATAAAATTCCATAAAAATAAAGTGGGGCTGGGCGCGGTGGCTCACGCCTGTAATCCCAGCACTTTGGGAGGCCAAGGTGTGCGGATCACGAGGTCAGGAGATCGAGACCATCCTGGCTAACACGGTGAAACCCCATCTCTACTAAAAATACAAAAGATTAGCCAGGCGTGGTGGCGGGCGCCTGTAGTCCCAGCTACTTGGGAGGCTGAGGCAGGAGAATGGTGTGAACCTGGGAGGCGGAGCTTGCAGTGAGCTGAGATTGTGCCACCGCACTCCAGCCTGGGCGACGGAGCGAGACTCCATCTCAAAATAAATAAATAAAATAAATAAATAAATAAATAAATAAATAAATAAATAAATAAAGTTAAAATAGTATAGTGGCTAAATATCAATGATACAGACTTTTTGAGGCATGTTTTATAATTCTGAAGAGCACAGATATTGAAATCTTTAGCCTTGCTATCTTTTCATTTCTAAACATTTATTTATCTATGGAATTCAACTTTATAAGTGACAGGAAAAGCTATTTATGTAAATTTTATGACAACAAGATAAAGGAATGTATACTAAAAGGAATACAAATAACTATTTTTATGCAGTAAGCATTTCAAATAATACAAGATGCTTGCTATCATAAGAATCTCATTGCAGAAAATGGTTCAAGGAAGATTTTATTTCTTGGCATCTGATGAATAAATCACTCCAGATCCTTTTAATCAATGAGAAGAACATATTGTGAGACGTGCCCTTCCTAAGCTGTTACTGCTCAGTGATTAGATTACAGACGGAAACATCTCGCAACAGAAAAGCCATGAACATTCAGTCTTCCATTTACAAGGATCTCTCTCTCTCAAAAAAAAAAAAAAATACTTAAAAGTAAAGCACATTTTGCATAATATCATTTTCTATGGCCAGACAGGTAAGATGGGGATCATTTAAACTGTTCCTTTGATTTCCAGAGTTGTCACTGACATTTAGATAGGAGTAGGTCAATGGTCTAAATGCAAATGCTTCTGCCTAAAATATAAAAGGCAAAACAGCTGGCATGCCCCTGCATTCTGTGAACTTCCTTGGTAGAAATGAATGGGAGGGAAGCTTTCCTGCATCCGTGGCATCTCTCAGTTTAGCAGAGGCCTCTTTTCAGGCCAGTTGCCTTGAGTTGAAATACCCTCTGTGGGAAGAACAATCCTTCCTCCAGTTCCCACTCACCCCATCCGTAGTCTTTCTCCGCTTCTTCTTTGTTGGGACAAGAGACTTACTGCTGACCGTCCAGCTCCAAAAGACCTTGTAGTGATGCACAGGGATGTCCGGCTCCTCGGGGAGATCCCAAACTATAGTGACGGTCACACTCCCATCACTGTTGATGGTGGAGTTGGCCAGCCGGAGGTTAGCGGGCGCTGGTGGGGCAGATGGATCTGAAATCCCAGTACAAAGACACATCATATGACTCCACAAAACTAACATCTTTGGGCATGTAATGACTACACGGTCAACACGTGAAGCATTGCTTTTTATAGATAGGAAAGCTGAAAATGGGGGTGGAGGGGCATGGTGGCTCATGTCTGTAATCCCAGCACTTTGCAAGGCTGAGGCTGGCAGATCTCTTGAGCTCAGGAGTTTGAGGTCAGCCTGGGCAACATAGTGAAATCCTGTCTCTACAAAACATAAAAAATTAGCTGGGCAGGGTGGTGCATGCCTGTGGTCCCAGTTACTCAGTAAGCTGAGGCGGAAGGATCGCTTGAACCCGGGAGGTCAAGGCTGCAGTGAGCCGTGATTAGCACCACTGCATACCAGCCTGCGCAAGAGAATGAGACACTGTCTCCCCCCGCGCCAAAGAAAAAAAAAAAAGTAAAAGAAAAGCAAAGCTGAAAACAAGCAGTTAAGTAAGATCTCCTTGTTAAGCCTCAAATTAAAAGATAGTGTATTCAACAGCAAGATAAATGTGTTTGGTCCAAATTTGTAATACAGAAGGATCGTTGTGGGCATTTCCACACCACGACAACCCAGCCAAATTTTTACTGTGCTGAAATTGATACATTTTGGTAAAATATGGTACAATTCAATGTGGGTGAATTGACATTAAATAGGTAAGCAACAAAGAATCACCTTTTAACACTCTGAAAAGAAAAAGAAATTCGGCTCCTAAAAGCAATTGTTTTCATCTTCGTGCCCTGTAGCTAGCGATTCTTGCATCAGTTAAGAGCAATAAAGGGAAATCAGAAAAGAAAAAAAAAATTAAAACCTGCACCATTTTTTATCCACATTGCACACTAGATGACTTACGGATAGCATTCATTTTTGTGATTGTACCATTTCTGGTTTGTCTTATTAACGAAAACCTTCTCAGCTGTCAAGAGAAAGATGAGGTGCTGGAATTACCACCTCACAAATCTCCACTGAAAATACATACATGAAGAAGATTAAATATAGCAAAGCTGGAGGGTCTTTACTTCATTTTCTGTTACAAATTGAGCAAATGGAGATGCTGGTCACCACCAGTGGAGGGTTTCATTTCAAGATGCCATCACGGGAAGATGCTGTCAATAATTCTAATTATAGCACCATCTGTGTTGGAAGCTCAAAAAAGTCATACCTAACTTGATATAAATGAAGAAGACTGGAGAAAAAAAAACCATGTTTTTACTTTCAGTCATTTGTGGTTTTGGAATGATGGAAACATAAGTTATTTTTTGAAATTTCTTTTTTTTTTTTTTTTTTTGAGACGGAGTCTTGCTCTGTCACCCAGGTTGGAGTGCAGTGGCATGATCTCGGCTCACTGCAAGCTCCACCTCCTGGGTTCACGCCATTCTCCTGCCTCAGCCTCTCCGAGTAGCTGGGACTACAGGCGCCTGCCACCATGCCCGGCTAATTTTTTGTATTTTTAGTAGAGATGGGGTTTCACCGTGGTCTCAATCTCCTGACCTCGTGATCCGCCCACCTCGGCCTCCCAAAGTGCTGGGATTACAAGCGTGAGCCACCGTGCCCAGCCTTTTTGAAATTTCTTGCTTTCCTGATATATCATATCTGGACATTTAGTTAGGTTAGTTCCTTTATTTTCTAAAATAAGAAAGCTTCATAGTATTTTTTAGGTAAGAAGCTAATCGAAAGCATATTATGTGATACTGCTAGTCATTTTTTTTTTTTTAATTAACTTTTATTTTCAGTTCCAGGGTACATGTGCAGGCTTGTTACAGAGGTAAATATGTGCCATGGTGGTTTGCTGCACAAATCAACCCATCACCTAGGTATTAAGCCCAGCAACCATTTAGCTTTTCTTCCTGATGTTCTACCTCCCCACCTCCCCCAAGCAGGCCCTGGTGTGTGTTGCTCCCCTCCATGCGTCCATGTGTTCTCATCCTTCAGCTCCCACTTAGAACTGAGAGCATGCAGTCTTTCGTTTTCTGTTCCTGCATTAGTTTGCTGAGGATAATGGCTTCCAGCTCCATCCATGTCCCTGCAAAGGACATGATCTTGTTCCTTTTCATGGCTGCATAGTATTCCATGGTGGATATGTTCCACATTTTCTTTATCCAGTCTACTGTGGATGGGCATTTGGGTTGGTTCCATGTCTTTGCTATTGTGAATAGCACTACAATGTACACAAGTGTGCATGCATCTTTATAATAGAATGATTTCTATTCCTTTGGGTATATACCCAGTAATGAGATTGCTGGATCAAATGGTATTTCTGAGTCAAGCCATTCTCAATCAACATCAGGAATCTCTGGAATGTCCAAGACTTATACTGGGATATGCTGATTCCCTGAGTGCAGGTGGGACCCAGGATTATGTATGTCTTACATGAAACACACAGGTAATATGAGGTAGATGACCTGCAGGTCAAAAGTACTGCATCAGGTGGCTCCTATGAGGTCTGAACATCACATATGTAAGGAGGAAATGCTTTTTTCCTGTCGTTATTGGAATGGGAAGCACCCCAATATGGAGGTTTGATAGAGCCATCTGAGGACTCCCCCAGTCATCAATATTCACAACACTGCTGATCACTTCCTTCTCTTAGAAATGCAGGCTTCATTTGGTGTTCAGGACACTACTCTACTGGATTTTTTTTTTTTTTTTGAGACAGAGTCTCGCCCTGTCACCCAGGCTGGAGTGCAATGGTGTGATCTTGGCTCACTGCAACCTCTGCCCGCCTGCCTGGCTTAAAAGATTCTCTCACCTCAGCCTCCCAAGTAGCTGGCATTACAGGCACCTGCCATCATGCCTGGCTAATTTTTGTATTTTTGTAGACATGGGGTTTCACCATGTTTGCCAGAGTGGTCTTGAACTCCTGACCTCAGGTGATCCACTTGCCTTGGCCTCCCAAAGTGCTGGGATTACAGGTGTGAGCCACCACGCCCAGTCTCTACTGGATTTTCATTCAGTTTCAACAGAAGCTGTTTTTCAGCCCCATGCTCCATGATCCTTAACATCCCATAATCTCTAGACGGTTCTGCATCTGAATTCAGGGGCCTCTCTCTTCTCTCTTCTCATCTACACTCACTCTCTAGGGATCTCATCAGGTGTCACAGTTTTAAAAAAATCTTTGTGCTGATAACTTTCAAATTGATGTCTTTAACATAGACTATGCTCCTGAATGCAGATCCAATCATTCAAATATCAATACTCAAAAAACACCTTCCAGTAGCTCCACCTGGAGGTCTCAGAGGCATTTCAAAACTAATGTGTCCCAAAGCAAAATCGTGATCCCTACGCACAGCCCACCACCAACGCATATCCCACCACGCACAGCCCACCACTGACACCCCCATCTCAGTACATGGGAATTGCTCTTTCCAGTTGCTCTGGCCCCAACCCTTGAAGTCATACATTTATTTTCCACTCATATCTCTTGAGCAAATTGTGTTAGTACTACCTTCAAAGTGTAACAGGAATTTAACTGCCTTTCACCACTTCCAATGCCCTGGGCCAAGTGCCAAGGGCTCTCCACTGCCTCCCTAGAGGTTTTTCTGAATACAGCAGTCTGATTATACCGCCAGACCATGTCACTCCTGTGCGCAGAATCTCCTTACTTAGGGTAAAAACCTAGGAGTCTCCTGAATGCCTTGCAACCCGTGCCGCCTCAGTTACCTCCCAGAGCACCTTTCGTTTTTTTTTGTTTTGTTTTTTTTTTTTTTTTTTTTTTTGAGACGGAGTCTCGCTCTGTCGCCCAGGCTGGAGTGCAGTGGCACAATCTCGGCTCACTGCAAGCTCCGCCTCCCGGGTTCACGCCATTCTCCTGCCTCAGCCTCTCTGAGTAGCTGGGACTACAGGCGCCCGCCACCACGCCCGGCTAATTTTTTGTATTTTTTAGTAGAGACGGGGTTTCACCGTGGTCTCGATCTCCTGACCTCGTGATCCGCCCGCCTCGGCCTCCCAAAGTGCTGGGATTACAAGCGTGAGCCACCGCGCCCGGCCCTCGTTTTATCACCTCTGCCCCCTCAGCCCAGCCACACTGGTTCCCATGCTATTTCTTGGAGAGGAAAACCGTGATGCTACTGAGGCTTTTCCTCTCCCTTTGCCTAAACGCTTTCCCTGATGTCTCCATGGCTGGCTCCTTTCCTGCTGCAGGTCTACTAAATGTGACCCTATTTAAAATAGCTACATATGCTTTGCTCCATTTACCAAAAAAAAAAAAAAAAAAAAAAAAAAGTCACCATGATGATGCCTTGCTTTATTATTCTCCAAGCCCTTATTACTAACTGTTATGGTAAATATTGAGTGTCAACTTGATTGGATTGAAGGATGCAAAGTGTTGATCTTGGGTATGTCTGTGAGGGGGCTGCCATGGAGATTAACATTTGAGTCACTGGACTGGAAAAGGCAGACCCTCCGTCAGTCTGGGTGGGCACCATTCTAATCAGCTGCCAGTGCAGCCAGAATAAAAGCAGGGAGAAGAACATGGAAACTTTAGACTGGTTTAGTCTTCTGGCCTACATCTTCCTCCCGTGCTGGATGCTTCCTGCCCTCGAACATCAGACTCCAAGTTCTTCAGCTTTGGGACTCGGACCTTTGAACACAGACTGAAGGCTGCACTGTCGGCTTCCCTACTTTTGAGGTTTGGGGACTTGGACTGGCTTCCTTGCTCCTTAGCTTGCAGATGGCCTATTATGGGAACTCATCTTGTGATTGTGTGAGTCAATACTCCTTAGTAAAGTCCCCTTTATATATACATCTATCCTATTAGTTCTGTCTCTCTAGAGAACCGTGACTAATACACAAACTGACTTATTAGGTACCTTGTTTGCTGTCTGCTTCTACTCACGATAGTGAAAGCTCCCTGAGAGGAGGAATGTTTGCCTATTTTTTCACATCTGTATCTCCAGAGTCCAGAAGAGCACCCAGCACACAGTATGTGCTCAGTAAGCAATTGCCGAATGAATAAATGAAGGACAGGCTTCTAAACGTTAGCTTTGATTTGTAATGTGATATTTCAGTTTCAGGTTCAAACCCTGTCAATCAGAATTGCTAAATCACAAGATCCTAAAGTGAATTGCAAAATCAAAGGAGTGTTCTTCCCAGTTTGAAATAAAATAATTAAAGCAACACCTCTTCCTCTGGTGTAGGAATCAATCCTTAACCCACAAAAGGGAGTTACCAACCTTTCTGGGAGGGAACCTAGTTTACAACTGAATCATCACTTCAAGGCAAGAGAAGAATTAAAATGTGTGAAGATAATAACAGCCAGTCGTGTTCTCGGCAATGCACCTGAATGTCTATATGCTGAAAATAAGTAGTCACATGAATTTTGCAGATATTCTAGGCTCATAAGGAAAAGCTCAAAATAATCTCCTCTTCTAAAGAAACTAACATTTAAGAAGGTCACTGAATTTGATCATCTTCTTTAATTTATGTTATTCATTATATCATTTCCTGCCCTGGAAAATTTTTCTTAGATGTTATCATAATAATCTAGAATAACATCATCTATTTTATGAAACATTATGAAACATGAAACAACACAATTTATGAAAACAACATTTGAGAAAATAATGCTTTAAAAGATATGAATTAATAATATTTTCTTTACATTTTCTCAAAAGGAAGGCCCATTTTGAGTTTACAATACCCAAATGGCACACTTCCATTACCAAGATGAGGTACTCTCATCTCTTTCTCCCCCAAAATAATCACCATAAAATTGTAAAACCAGGTCAGGCATGGTGACTCACGCCTGTAATCTCAGTGCTTTGGGAAGCTGAGGCAGGAGGATTGTTTGATGCCAGGAGCTCAAGACCAGCCTAGGTAATAGAGAAAGACCCTGTCTCTACAGAAAAAAATATAAAATTAGCTGGGGCATGATGTTGTGTGCCTGTTGTCCTAGCTACTCAGGAGGCTGAGGCAGGAGAATTGCTTTAGTCTGGGAGTTCAAGGCTACAGTGAAGTATGATTGCACCACTGCATTCCAGCCTGGATGACAGAGTGAGATTCTGTCTCTTAAAAAATCAAGAACAAAAAGAAAACAAAACCAAAAGAGAATGGCAGGGATCACCTGTTTATTGCCGTGATTCTCCTCTGTAAACCAGCCATTCATTTATCCATTTATTCACTATGGGGTTCAGGTGAGACAGGGTCAATCCAGTTTCTCTAATCTGAAGCATTTTACTCAGTCCTAACAAGTTTCTATATTGAAGCCATTCTCTGCCTTGAGAATTGGTTCCCCACGTTATGAAACAAGGTGTATTCACTCGGCTGAATTATACAGAATGTTTTCTTTCATTATGCATGATGTTTTAATTGTTTTAGAATTTTGAAACGTAGTTGGAGATTTCCATGTGAAATACACACACACACACACACACACACACACACACACACACACACACACACACACATATATAGATACACATATGCATAAATAGACAGTGGCTGATGAGGGCCAGAGAGTCAGAGACGGAAACTCTATACTCTACGTTATTATAAAGCCCTGAGGAATTTTACAACTTATTTCACATTTTTTTAACTGGTGAGGATTTTAGGGGTCAGAGAGGTAAAGATATATGTCCAAGGTCATTCACATCATTGATGGCAGAACAAGGGGTGTGAGAACAAAAAGGAGAGGAGAAAAATGCGGTTGAAGGTCTAACAATACACACCTCTACATGCCACACTCTACATATATATTCCACCATCATAATGAGGGACAATATCCCTGCAGAATGTAAAAATTCAAAGCCTTTTAACGGGAAAAATGTCTGTTACAATAGTCTAGTGCAGGCATTGATAGGCCTATTCTGGAAAGGGCCAGAGAGTAAAGATTTTAGGCTTTGTGGACCATATGGTCTCCGTTACAATCACTCAACTCTGCCCTCATAGCTCAAAAGCAGCCACAGACAATATGTAAACAAAGGAGTGTGGCTATGTTCCAATAAAACTTTATTTGCAAAACTAGGTTGCAGGCCAAATTTGGACCCTGGGCCACAGACTGCTCTCCCCTGGTTGGGAGAATTTCAAAAAGTGTGATACCATTAGGTTTAGGAAACTCGACGTGAGCACTGTTTATCCCTAATTTTACAAACACACAGCTGTATTTTGTCTATTAAATGTTAACATTATTGTCCTCGTTTTAGACATGGGGAAATTGAGGATCACAGTCTGATTCACTACTTCAAGAGCAGAGTTTGATTTACTACCTCTTCAAGTGAGAGCATGGGAGTCACACCACAGGACCAGCGCTCTCCTAACCCTTCCTCTGAGTCTCAAATCCGGGCATTTTCCCCCAGCTCACTTCTCTTTCTGTTTGATGCCAACTCCCTCCTTATGAGCTTCACAATTATCTGCAGAAACACACTGCAGAGAGCAAGCACATTTTCAGAGATAACTGAAATAGGAAGGCTGTATGAGCTCCTTCTACGCTATACAATTAGTGTGATTACCAACGTAAAATATGCTAAATATTTAGCATGTATACCCAATTTCAGCCTTGGGGAAAAATAGTTCCTTTTATTGATGATCACATGTGGTGCTTTCAGGAGAGAAAGATGGAACATTTGGATTTCAGAAAGATAAATTTCAGGTTTCGTCACTTAACCTCTTGTGTTTCATGCCACAAACAGGCAAAGTAACAAGCACGAAGGTTTGACACAATGGGAAAGACTTTGAGCCTATGTTGGGTAAAGTGACAATAAAATCACTTATCACCCTTGGAGAAATGCAGGCCTATTATTGCACTGACATGAATCTCATGGGAAAAGACCACTTCTGCTTGTCCCAGCAGAAATGCCATCACTTTTTCTGAGGCAGGCTCCTCTAGGTTTAAGACAACACTATTTGTTAAGTACAGACACCCATGAGGCTATAAAGAGAGCAACGATTGTAGATCATCATAAAGAAACATGCACATGTGCACATGGAGAACAATACCTATTTCAAGAAAATGAATGTTGATTTTACTTATTTCATTTCTACCAATAATGTCTATAGATTAAACTTCACACTGAAATGCATCGTAAGAATACCTCATAAGGTATACTTATGGTATATACTTGATGTAACTTTGGTCAAGTGCAGTTATATTTTAAAAACAATAATATAACTGTGTCACAAAGTTTTCAACTAAATAGAAGTTTGATTCTAATAATATTTAAACCTTTTTTTTCTCTTTCCGGACTTGGCAGTTGGGGTAGTGTTCCTTCTCCCTTAAAAAACAAAAATCTTAGCAAAGCTGCTGACGCTACAGTGCAGGCAAATTTCCAACTATTAAATAGTTTCAAGACATATGTACAGCCAAGCCTTTTGCCCATTGGAAATGGCACATCTCGAGCAGCTGTGGAACAGAGTAAAAACTCATGGGTCCCCACGGGGCAACAGGGAACTTTATTACCATCAGTGATGTCTGCTCTAGTTTTACTGACACTCTGTAATGCATGCATGGAATAACATCCAGTGTGATACTTATATGCTGTGAAAACAATGCTGTCTGCTTCCTTTTCCTTTGTAATGTATCCTATGCACATGGGGAAATAAGGAGAAAAAGATGGATGAAGAACTTGGAATTTAGAGGGAAATGAATATAATAACTAAAAGATAATATGCTAGGTTAAGGATAATTTAAGTTGGATTTTTATGTTTCTTCATAAGATCCCTTAAAAGTGTGTTATTTTGTGATATCAAACTGATATTGACTAATTTCAAATGAACAAACATATGCTTGCCCGCTTTTGGCAACATATCAGAAAAATGAATTTGGATTTTGCCTTATACAATCCACAAAATCAGAACTCTTCCTTCTTTTACTACCTATACTGACACATAGATGTAGTCACAGTAGCCAGAAACAAACACGTTATTTCCCAAATTCAGCAAACTGGTAAATACTATTTTGTAATAGGTAGTAGCTACTTAGTAATATATATTTCCAATCCTAAGCATGCAATATTTTGTATTTTTGTATTTTGTAATTTTGTATTTACTTTATTTGCAAAAATACAAATGTTTATTTGTAAAATAACTATTTTTACTCATTTGATAAATATCAGCAATATCAAGGAAAGGTTAAATACCAATTTACTGAAAAAGATAAGCAACCGCAACATGGAACCCAAAGGTGTTTTTATATTTGTAACCCTGACTCCAAATTGGTCATTCCCAAAATCTGGGCTCTCTGTTGGTTAGACATTAGTGGTCTTCTCATTCCAAGAAGTGAACAATAATGTAAAGCTTGTCAGATTTTGGGAAATGAGAGAGGTGAAAATAAAAGAAACTAGAAAGGGATGCCTGTGTCTGATTATTAACTTTGTGCCATAGAGGAAGAAGATTAGGAATATTTAGTAATGTGGGAATTCCTTTCATGATTTCACCACATTTTATTCACGAAACTATTAATATATTTATTTTAAACCATAATTCAAAATGTATTAGATCCACTCTGTAATAGGAATCACGCTGATGTTGAGTTAAACAAGAGGTAAACAACAGATGTTTTCAGGGTCCCACCCTGACTTTCTTGTGCTATGCTGTTTCAGGGCACATCAGCTCAACTTCTGAATGCCCTCCCACGCCTCCTCACCTAAGGCGGTGTCTGGGCTCAGAGCAAGCTCTGCCAGCATGCAGACCAGATACGCTAGGAACAGCTGCAGACAAAGACTGACTTGAACACCCTTAACCCCTCTCCAGCGAGGAGTTCTGAGGTGTGTGAGCTTCACGCTAGCTCCCTGAGTGCCCGTGGAGAGGAAGCTTAGGTTGCCTATGGTAAATAATTCACCCTTTATTGTATTCCTTCTACACCCTGTCCTACTTCCCTTCTTACCTACCACATTCCTGGATCACTTCCTAAGTAAACTGCTCACACTCAAAGCCTTCACTTGGATCAGGTTCTGAAGGTGTCTGATCTTTGATGGGCAATCTCTATTTGTTGAAATCTGTGTTTCAAAGCAGCAAATATCAACTTATTTATGTAGGAATATGCAGACATATCAACATCTTGTGCTCAGAGGTTTCATGTTGTTTGTTCCAAATGGAATGGGATAGAAACTTTAGGAATGACCTGTGAAGGTAACTTACTATGTGCAAAGATGCAGTTCCACATTCTAAATAGAGACAAAAAGTAGAAATGAGCACTAGGCATTAATCTATTAAACTATTATTCATCTTTAATTTCAAAGCCAATTTCCCATCTCAAGTACCAGGAAGAAATACAGTATAAACAATTTAAGTAGGCAAATATAAAAATTATCCAAAACTCTTGAAACATTAATGATTTTGCCCATCCTATATTTATGCATTTTTTTCTGGGAGAGGTAAGAGTTAGCAATAAAAATATCCAGAAATGGTATTCACCAGGAAAAGGAAAAGCATGAAACTAATTTACTAATCTATGAATAACTTAGAATTTTCTATAAAAATAGATATGTTGAGTTAGGTCTAAGTTATGGGAAAATAAATGAGTTAAGAAGAAATTAAATAGTAGTCCATCCATTTTGCCAAACACGGACTAATTTTGTGTTTTAAAATAACTATAAAGAAGATAAGGACGAGAAGTTTGGCTTTTCCATGAAAATCAGCTTTATAGTCCATGAATCCCATGCAGTGAGCCTAAACTAACTGGAACTCATTTTATCTATTTTTGCTGTTTAATTTTACTTTTATTTGCTGAGATATTCATGGTAGAGGAAAAAAATAAAAATAAAAACCCTTCCTGCTTTCCTTGACCCAGCCTTAAGTTAACAACACTGTCTCTCTACCCAAACCACATACAATAGATAATTGCTTACTCCTTGCACAGACTACCTTGGAAGTAGTGACTGTTTTTTAAAAGTAATTTTAAACCACTGGAAGACTGGCACAGTTTCAGTTCTGGAGCAAACAGGGATAAATGGGCATTTATGGAATGAAAATGAACCATTTTTTTGAAACACCACGGTCATTGCAGTTATTATTAAAATGTTGTTCTATCTCTCACTTTGACAAATACACCTGATACGGTTTGGCTGTGTCCCCACCAAAATCTCAACTTGAATTGTATCTCCCAGAATTCCCACATGTTGTGGGAGGGACCCAGGGGGAGGTAATTGAATCATGGGGGCAGGTCTTTCTCGTGCTATTCTAGTGATAGTGAATAAGTCTCATGAGATCTGATGGGTTTATCAGGGGTTTCTGCTTTTGCTTCTTCCTCATTTTCTCTTGCTGCCACCATGTAAGAAGAGTCTTTTGCCTCCCACCATGATTCTGAGGCCTCCGCAGCCATGTGGAACTCTAAGTCCAATTAAGCCTTTTTTGTTCCCAGTTTTGGGTATGTCTTTATCAGCAGCATGAAAACAGACTAATACAACACCCAAAATTTACATTTCCGTATGTCTCAATTTGAGGTGCATCCCAAATGTTAGTTCTTGCAGTCTTACAAACCAAAAATGTAAGCACTGAATTCATAGTAGATTCCATTATGTTTTCCGTAAAGATGCATCACAGAATTACGGGAGTTTAACAAATCAGTAAAACGGTGGAAGACACTTCCTCCAGGATATGTCTAAAGGAGACTTAACCAGTATACTAACAAGATGCTGCCACATCTTTCCCTACCTTCCTCAAGCTCATCAAATGTAGAAAAGAGCCTCACTGGGAAAAAAATGTCTTTAACGACTTTTTTGAAATATATAATTTCCATACCATAAAATTCTCTCATCTTAAGTGCTCACTGACATTCTTATATTTACTGTGTTGTGTAACTATCACCATCACTGGGTTCTAGAATGAGTCCACCAACCCAAAAAGATTGATCCTTCATCCCTTACTGAGAAAATGTAAAGGTAGAAACAACAACACAACATTTTCTGTCTTTACCTTCTCGTTTTATTACTCATGTCTCATTTCCTCATATATTGAACAGGGATTTGTTGAGCAGCTACTATGTGTCAGGTACTGTTCTAGGCAGTGGGAATAATAGGTAAAAAAGAAAACATATCTGGTCTTATGAAACACAGAAACAAGACACACACATTCATCCTAATTGGATGCAAGGAGAAACAGTGGACAAGATTAACAAGCAAAATACTAAGGCAAGGTAGACAGTCATAACAGAAAATAAGAACAAAAATACAACACGGGCAACGTGGATTTGTTTGCTTGTTTGTTTATACATATAAGTAGCATGGCTAAAGATGGTTTTGCTGTATAAAGAAGGTGAGCCAGCCAGCCTTTCAACAATCTGAAGGAAGAGCATATCCCCGGTCCAGGACCAGGTAAATGTCAATATCCTGAAGCAAGGGAAAGATTATAGTATTCAGAGAACACAGAGGAGCCTAGCGTGTTGAGCAGGAAAACAGGGAGGGTAGCGATGAAGTCTAAGAGGAAGGAGAAAGGGGGGTCAACTGGGTCTTAAAATCCATTGTAAAGAACATGGCTTCTACTCTGAATCAGATGGGGGAAGCTGCTGGGACACGTTGAGCAAAAAACTGTCGGGAAGTGGCTCAGATTTTAGTAGGATCACTCAAGTGGCTGTGTTGAGAGAGGACTAAAAAGGAGGGGATCCAGAAGTGGAAATCCGGAAGCAGGGATGAGAGGTCAGGGTCTGAAACCCAGGATCCGGAAGTGGGGATCCGAAAGCAGGAATGAGGGGCCAGGATCAGGAAACAGGAATCCAGACGCCTTAAGGCAGAAGCCAGGAGGCAGAAGTAGGGATGAGATTAGGAAGCTAATACAATTTCCAGTTAAAGACAGAACTGAGCTGATTAGGGGAAACATAGGGAAAGGTGAATTAAGGCAGATCTGAGGATTTGTGGTGGCTTGCAGAAAATGTTTAGAGTCGAGAATGACTGCAGGCCTCTTTTGCCACAAACTGCTGCAAGAGCAGCATTGCCGATTACTCAAATGGAGGTTATTGAGAGAAAGAGTGCTTAAGGGGAAAGTCCTTAATTTCCTTGGGGATGCTCGTATTTCCAGAAAGACAGTAATCATTTATCGATCACTGTGACTGCTATGCTTTTGGCCTTTTTTTTTTTTTTTCCAAATAGGCTTTTCTAAGGAATAGATTAAGTACCAAGCTGCAGGATACTCCCACTCTATAGGACTGCAGTTCAGATACATGGGTAATAAAAGAGGCAAAAGATACAGAATTAACTTTATTTCTACCTTTAAATTTTCCTGGTAAGCCATGAAGGATCTTATTGGGGTGATACACTCATTCTAAAACTAGATGATGGTGATGGTTGCACAAGTCAGTAAATACTAAAAATCACTCAACTGTACACTTAAAATAAGTGATTTTTATGGTATAGAAATTATATTTCAAAAAAGTTCTTTAAAACATTTTTCCCAGTGAGGCTCTTTTCAACATTTGGTAAGAATGAGAAAAGTGTGGAAAGATCCACCTTGTTAGTGATTAAGTCTGCTTTAAAGATATCATAGAGGGAATGTCCACCACCTTTTGGCTGATATGTTAAACTCCCGTCATTCTAGGACTCGTCTTCACTGAAAATATAATGGAATCTTCCATGAATTCTGTACAGACATTTTTGGTTTGTAAAATTACAAGAACTAAAGTTGGGGATGCTCCTCACAATGAGACATATGGAATGTGAATTTTGGGTATATTTGTAACAGTGACAGAACAACATTCTAACGAAAACTGCAATAGTTGCATTTTCATTCAATAAAAGTCCACTTAAATTTGGGAGATGCAGCTCCCATTCTAGATTATAAATTGCTCCGATATACTAGGAAGTGTCAGGACAGCTTGGCCTTCCTACTTTCAGTTAGCACCCTCATGACCCTGGGGCTGTCAAAGGATCTCTGCCCAGATCCTGAGGATCTTGTGATAGTAAGGCTCTGTAACAAATCATGAAAGCAAAACCACCTTGCTCACCTCCACTAGGCAGGAGGTGCCACTGCAACTCTTACAGGAAATTAATTCAGCATCTGTCTCTAGAGGCTGAGAACCACTTCTGTCTGAGGTCTGATTTTGCAGTCTTATTCATAGCACCAGCCCAAATCCTGCAGGCAACTGAACAGATGGTAATACGTTTTGACCAGAACATCTCTGGATCACATTTGAACCATGAAACTCAAGGTGAAGCATTCTGAGGCTTTTTATTGATAACTACCTCCTAACCCACAATTAATTATTTATTTCACTTGCCTCTCTAAATTTTCAAATCACTTGGAGACATAGTCTTAAGACAAGGTCTGATGTCTTTATTTACAATTTCACTTTAAAGTTTACTTAGTTCATGAATTTGCCTCCCTGGGGAGAAAAAAAAAAAGTGTGTGTTTTTTGTTTTTTTTTTTAAGAGGCTTTTAAATGTAAAGGGTTACAGTATTCGTTAATGTCACAATAAATAAATTTACTTAAAATAAAATAAAATAAATTTAAGTTAGCTTCTGTGTAAGAAGATGACTTGTGATTAGTAAGAGAACAATGTAACTAATCTGTATTTATGAAACCAGATCCTTATAATTAGTCAAGCAGATGTCTAATTAATTTGGAAGGTACACAGCCATATGGACGCAACTAGAAAAACAAACCTGAAGATATTATTAATAGCTGGTCAAATTATGTCCTTCAACCATCACAGATTAACCACAAATGTAGCACACTGTTCATCTGATTCCACAGAGGTTTTAAAATATCAAGGCAGTCAGAACTGAACAAAATTATAGCAATGATTAAATGACTGGGGAGGGGTTTAAATTCTAGATGTTATGAAGCAAACGTAGGAGTCAAATTCGCTTTCAATTTAACAATCATTTCAAGAAAGGCTGTTTTGTCTAGAATAGCAAAAATTCAGTCTTTCTCATTGAATATCAATTGAATGGTGCTTGATACAGAATATCTTAAAGCAAAAACTCAACAGATGTTGATAATGAAAACCCCCCACCACTTCAAAGTTTAAAAAAAATCCCTTATGTTATCTTCTATGATATACTGCAGGTAAAATTCCAACTTTGTCCTTAGCCATAAATGTTCATGGTACCTTCAAACACATCTGGTCCCATTCTCTAAAACAGCAAAGCCACCTGTTGACTAACTATAAATATGAACATAGAGACAGTGAATCTGCATTCCATGTGTGCCTGGGAGCAAGGATAGTATTCTGTGTCTGGGAAGAAAAGGAAGACTGACCTTTGGAAGAACGGAAGTGTTTGCTGGGGGCAGTGAAGCCTCGAGTTCCATGCACATTCACAGCAGCCACTCGAAACTGGTACCATCGGCTGGGTCTTATGTCAGTCAGTTGAACTCGCTCATCTGTGGTCTGAGGGGACATGTCACAGAGCACAGGGAACATGTCAATTTTTATTCCGACATGTTGGTTGGATCTGTTTAGAAAAATACACTAACCCATCAGCCAATGCAACTCAGTCTGTCTTCCTCCTGATAAGAGGGGCTTATCACGCCCAGTTATGAAGAGAGCTGTCAGGGAACAAAGAACCACTGATAATTCACCCCAAAGAATTAAACATCTCTTGAAGTCAAAACCTTATGACAAGAGCTTGGGCTATTTTTAAATCTGGTGACTAATTACAGCATTTGAGATATTCAATCAACAGAGAATATTCATGTATAGTAATTGTTACATTACAGCAAGATGAAATCATCTTCACATTATAGAAAGAAAATGTCTTTTTAACTCACATGCCAAATATAACTGTAAAATAGGTATAACAACCCACATGCAACCCACTAGCAATTTCTGGAAGTAAATTATAACCCAAGCCACTGTTTAAAAACCTCTTAAGTCACATAACATCTATGAAGAACCAGTCCTGATCTAAAAGGGTGAGATGTGTTAGCATATATTTGTTCAATAAAATGCCCAAAAGGAAAAAAATAGACACTGGGGAAGATCAGAAGGTTTTTCTGTCTCTAGTGCTACAATTTTAAGATATCAAATAACTTTAACAGTCTTCATACTATATGTTTCCATTGGTAGATCTGAAAACCTTTGCCTTGAATTCCAACAAATAACCATCTACAGTCTATGCCCTCATCTACACCAGGTGCCGAACTCAACTTGGATCTGTGGATGAAACTAAGGAAACAGGATTGGATTTGAACACTCCCAAACTTCAGGTTATAATAACCTCAGCTTAAAATAACTTAATGTGAAAATGACTGTCATGTTTACATCAATATCTAAAAGAAGCTGAACATTTTTGAGATCAAAGGAAGAATATGAACCCTTACATGTGGCTTTCTACCTGATTTGGCAGACTTTGAGAAAACACTTTCAACTTCATCATTTAGAGTTTCAGCTGTGAATTTAAAACGCTTAAAGTCAGCATGGTATCCACAGAGTTCAGCAGAGAAGGAAGTATTACATGTAGCATTTAACAGTAAAAAATAATACCAGCAACAATAATAAAAGAGCTTTTCACTTTCCAAAAATCTTTTGGAGATAAAAGAGATGATCTTATTGCCAGTTACTTTCATAAATCTTTAAGTGATTTGGAAAAATTACAAATGAATCTATACCATGATTTATGAAAGCATGCCGTGTAAATCAAATGGAATTTCAGGCTATATTCTGATTAGCTTTATGTTTTACTGAAGCAAATTTTTTAAATATAAAATATAGGTATAGAATAGAATTACTAAATTTATTTGACCAGGTTTTTTTTTTTTTTTCTAATTTAATGTTGTATTTTTACATCAAACTTCTTATTTATTTTGGGGTTTTACATTGTTTTATTTTAGTGCTTAACCCCTCTGAGATACTGCTATTTGGAAGATATTCATCTTCCAAACATCTAAATATTGACATTTATTTTACATTTACTGAAAAAAAAAATAGGAATCTAGTCCTTGGAAAAAATGATCTAATCAACATACGGTGAGATTTTTTTTCCTATAGACATAGATGTGGAGAAGGCATTTTAGTTGTCTAAAGGCATGAAACAGTTTCACATTCAGAATCTGTTACTTTTTATATCTATGTAGGGTTTTCTTTTGTGTGTGGGGGGGGGTAGCAGCTGGTACTGGATTTAACAGCTCTTAAAAAGAAAGAAAATATTTTGCTTTTCTCATCAACAAGACAGAAGAGGAGGAAGCACTCTGTGGGAGTGTTGCCATGCAGGTGGTATATCAGTTTTTAAGTTGACTAAGACAAAGAAGAAAGCACTTAGTGAAGATTTATGGGCTGCTGGCTCTGTCCTACTAAGTAATTTTGTGATACAAATCTTATCCCATGCTCCTAAAGTCTGTGGGTGGAATAAAGGTGTAAATGCAGGAGAAACAGAAGAGAAGGCATTTAGATGATTAAATGTCAAATTAGTCCTTACAATGTTGCATTTCCCTTACTCTAGTTGGCTTTGAGTTTAGCTGAGGAAAACGTGGTTCTTGGAGAAAATACATGTGAATAATCAGGTTATAAAATTATCTCCCTTCCATGTGTATTTGAACAAATTAAGCCAATGGTCGAGTTTCTGAGCACATTCGTTTGTATCTATGAACCTCATCCTCTCTTTAGAAGACCCCTATGATGTTCATTTCATATCTGAGTAATTTATTTCTGTAGTCAAGCTATTTTGAGGCATAGCAAGTTAATTTTATGTGCGTAGGTATGTAGCAGACACTACCTCCAGGATGAAAATCAAAGTCTATATGAGGTTTTTACCTGGGCCACTGTCTGCCAGTGAGTGGCATCATCTTCGCTAGGATGGATACCATAATTCCATCTTCTTTGTACCACATAGATCACAGGCTCAATAGAAATATTGAATTTCGAGGACCATTTAACCTCCAGCTGTCCAGACTGCAGTTCTGTAAATCGTAACTCTTTTCTGGGCTTCAGGGGGACACCTGAAACAGGACCGTATCAATTAAAACAATCTGCGTGTGACTCAAATTGAAGTAAAAGTTGAGGAAGAACAAATATGGAAGAGATGAATCTGATCTGATGACAACTGAGATTTCCTTTCATAAAAGTGGCCTCTCCATACAGGGTTTCACATCTGAAGTCTTCTGACACTCAGTTCACCTATTTGCTCCTTTTCTTTTAACTTGTTTTTTTTTTGTTTTTTTTTTAATAAGACAGACTAAATTGATTCCTGATTCTGAACAAGTGGCTTCTTCCCTAGTAATCTCTACAGCAATCATTTCATGTGCATTCTTTTGAATAAATCATGTTACAAGGTTGTTTCACTTGAGGTTAACATGGAATTCACACTAGGAGATCATTATAAAGAGTTTCAAATCATTTTCCCATTTTTTATCATGCTCTGTGTCTATTGATATATCCTAAGGTCATTATAACATGGTTTCCAGATTTGATCTTCCTTCTTTCTCAGGGAGTTTTTCATTTAAGGAAAACACTGCAAAGCAAAATCTCTTCATGTGAAATCTCCTAAGAGTGATTTCCAAAGTTCAAGTCTTTTGGATTCCTCAATCAATTGCTCAAGCATTCCCCTATAGTCTTAATGGCTTAACATTGGAAAATAATGAATTTATAATGTTTGGTTTTGGCATGAGTGAGTGCGCCGCTTCAAAAGTTTCTCACAGGTGTTTCATTTTAAAGTAGTTAATCATTCTGATTTCTTTCTCGCCTTCTGTACATGCAAGTTGTCTGGCAACTGATATATTGAAGAACCACAGTTCAAAATAGCAGGCATTTCAGAAAGGGAATTTGTAAAGAAATTTGTAATACTAATAGAATACGCAAAACTAACTGAATGAAATAGAATCTATGGCTCCATGATGGTGAATGCCATCAACACCAAGAACACCAATTACCATTAATAGAATTTTCTGTCCACAATGGTCGTTTGCTGAAAGCATTGAAAACTCATTTCAAAAGCTAGTTAAGAATGCTCTATTTCTTCTTCCATTTTGTAAGTTTAAACACAGAAGAAACTGGAAAATGTGCAAACAACAAATGCAAATAAGGTTTGATGCATGTTGACATGGTTGAATTTCAACTCCTATTTCATTTGGATCTTAATTCATAGTAAGTCTTGTTTAAGAAAATTTTAAAGTCATCAAAGATTTGGATGGATGGAATTGAATAATTTTTTAAAGCATATTTATATATGGTCAAAAGTAATTAATCTGAAAAAAACTATTTTCTGGAGAAAATGTTTACCATACCTATTGCAGTCTCCTTTATTACTGATGGGTCATGGCTGAGTAGTGACCTTTAGTTTACAATAAATTTGTCTCATCTGATCCTCACTGTGAGTTTGTGAAGTGGGTAAAGGGTTAACTATCTACATGTTGAATAGGAGATAATTGAATCTAAGGAATATTAAATTAGTTGCCTGGGACTACAATCTGATCTCAGGTTTCTCTCTGAATTATCTGCTGCTTTCTACATTTCATATTAGAAAAGGCCACATAGAAAGAGAGAGAAAAGAGGTGGTTTTGATAGATATGCAAATCCCTTGGACATTCTAAGATCCTCAGCTTTCCTGGTGGATCTGGAACTTCACCAAGTCAGTCTTTGACTCCTGTTCTGCCATGACATGCATTTATTTCAAGCTTGTATTGTAAACTTTTCATCTCAGTGCATAACCATAGCAATGGGGGTAACTTGACTTGGATGATTAGCATATTGCTGCTAAGCAAATGTTTTTCCAATCTATCTCTAATCCCTGGCTAAACTGCAGATCATCTTTTCCACCTGCCTGCTGAATTTCTCTGTCCCAGATATGTCCCTTCTCCTGGGATATCTATCTTTATGACAACTTTATTCTTTAGGATGTCTAAGGGATCTTAGAACCTTTTTGATATGTTCTTGCAGCTAACAACATTTAGTTGTCTTACTGCATAGTACATTTCCAAGAATTATCAAATCATTCTGTCTCCATGATGGCCACCTGACTTTACTCCCTTCCTTGTTCTGACCTTTCAACCTATTTCCCTGCATCTCAATCTCTTTTTCTACTGTCCCCTTATTGGTACTTTGGGGTTATTTTTCTAAAGTAGAAGCAAGGTTCTCTCCTTCAGCTTCCCAAACTCTTTAATTGCATCTCATTCTCTACAGAATGAAGGGAAACTTCTTGGCATCCCCTTCAAGGCATCCTTCTTCATAATTGGCTACCATTTATTTGTCAATCTATCTCCTGGTACATCTTTAATTTTTTGTCACAGATATTATCTTTAAACCCAGCTTTCCTACAAACACACTGCCAGGTACTTAATAATACCATGGCCTGTTTATGGTCTTTTTTGTTTGCTTGTTTGTTTTCATTCTGAAATGTCTTGCCTTCTGCTTTCTAACTGTAGACCCTTGAATATTTCCAGGCTCGGACCAAATGCCATCCCTCTGTGACACTTCCCCTAAACTTCTCAATTGGAAATAAAAGCTTTATTCTTTTGCCCCCCTTCAATGTTGAGCCTGTAACTGTCAAGACATGCATTTAACTGCCTCTTGCTACAGCAAATTCATTTAATGATGCCTGTCTTCCCATTAAGCCACAGCCCCCAGAGGTCAAAAACCATGTCTCCTTCATTCCCGCACCTCACAATGTCCCAGAAGAGAACATTCTGCAATAGCAAATGTTCAATGAACAGTCAATGTTTGCTGAACGAATAGCCAAACCCACTTTCTTATTCTTCACTCAAGAATATGTCTGTGGAAATAAGAGACTAGTGCAACATTTATGCAAACCACTGCAACAATGGTAATCCCTACTCTGTTTGAAAGTCACCTAGGGAAGGGTGAAGATTTATCATAAGTATTCTGTACTGCCATCTTTATCATATATTGTTTCAAGCAACTCAGATCTCTTTTCCAGCATGGTCTTATTGCTCACATGTACATTCACTCTGTTTTTTAAAAAGATAAATACCAGAAAATAAAGCAATGCCAAAATGTTTACAAGATAGAACGTTTTTATTACATTGACCATAGGACTTTCCCATTAAAAAAAAAAAAAAAAAAAAAAGACCAATTCCTGATCGGAGAGAAATCCCAAAGTTAATTGATTTTAATAGAAGCAGCTCTGGATGTTTTGTGTCAAGAAAAAAGCCACCAAAATTTGTTCAGAGTGATGAAAAACCAATCTCAACAAGGTGATCATTTAGTATCATTCTTGCATTGAAGGTTGGCCTGCATATGCCAGACAAATAGTTCTACCAAAGGGGATAAGGCGAGAGAGAGTAGCCGCAGACAACATTTCATCATTTACTTGATTCCTTGGTGCATAGTAAAAAAAATGATGACCAATTCTTCAAACTCATAGAGCACATTCTCCGAGACTTCTGAATCTACCTTTCTCTTTGGCTTTCCAATGTATAATCTTCTAGAGTAAATACAGCTACAGTAAATAGCCTCCGAAGTAACCTGAGCTCACCAGAAGCCAATCCAAGCAGCCCAGTGCCCTCGCTGTAAGGTTTTAATCTTGAATAGCATTCAAGGACCAACAGCCTTAATCAAATGTAATGAGCATCAGGGCGATGTCAGTTCAAATTTCTTCATTTAAAAATCTCTTTAATTATGATGAAGCATGACCCTGCAATTTGCATGTTAAGAAATAGTCCATCTGCTTTCCATTAAAGTCAGTTGGCTCCTTTGATTGGAAGTAACTCCAGCGCTCTACTGTAATTGTGTGCAGATGGGGCTCAGCCCCCGCTCAAGACCTCCAGCCCTCACTGCCGGTGCGCACAGTCCTCACTGGCTGAACCAGCATCCCAACTGCATAACCAGATGTATAGAGTGGATCTCTTCTCAATGTGTTTTTTATTATGTAAATGATTAGCATTTTTCTCTTTAAAATTGTTTTTGAACAAATTAGTCATCTGAAATCTAAATGATTCTGTTGAAAAATTTACAAATGTTATCATATGGCAACCTGCAATATGTGACGTCCAGTTTTTTTCTTTGAAATGCAAGAAATATTCTGCTGAAATCAAAGGAACAGAAACCCAATGCTTTTTAAAAATGTTGAAAATATATGGATAGAAAAATCAATTAGGATAAGCAATCTACAGTTGCATACTCATTGTGAGATTTTATTATTACTATTAATTTTTATCATGAATCTAAATGATATAAAAATGTAGCAAGATGTATTGTTCTAGTGATTTAATCACTACTTGATATTTCTCATAAAGGTAATTAGAACTCTAGAATTTGTATTTACATCACATTAAGGCATTGGGCTACTGGATGCAAAATGTTGAAAATTTATTTGTGAGAAGTTGTATACATCTATTTCCAGAGGTCTGAAGTTTAAATATTTTATATATTAATTATTTGTGGAAATATTAAATCAACTCTATGATCGGGTCTTTTTGAAAAGAAACAGACTGACGTACAATTAATTCTTGGTTTATCCATGGCAAAGGGAAACTATAGGTCACAAATTAGTCTGAATCTTTACGTTTGTAAAATTTTTTAACTTTTCTTTCTCCCTGCCCAAACCATTTTTGCTACAGTTGGAAGCCAAGAGAGGCAGTGGGATTTGGCAACAAAATAGTAAAATATATCACCCTCTGGAGGAAAGATTGTCTCACCAAGCCATAAAATAGACTTAGAAAGGAAATAGAAATAGAAAGGAGAAAGGAAGTGCCCTCAAATGCACCCATTTGTGTTCTACCTGTAGACTTCTACAACTATATGAAGTTTTGCATTTCATAGAACTAGTACCAGCAGGCATCTCCAATCATGTTAATATTTCCAAGCCTTCATTTTGATGCTAATAATTTTACTTAAAAAGTAAAAGAAAGGATCTCTGATGTTTGTTTTAAACTATAGTCTATGAAGGTTAACTTACTTCCAGGCATCAGTTAAGTGCAGTTCTTACAGCATAGCCCAAAATCATATTTTCAAGACACCCATCGCTTTTAAAAACTCAAGTGACCAGTATAAAAAGCTCTTGAAGCTATAAAACCAGTACTTTCTATCTTCCCTTCCACAAACACAGCAGACCAAACAGAAAGTATCTATGGGTTTTTATAATTTAAAAATATTTTTAAAAATTAATTCATTAATGAAATAAAATATATACAGAGGTTGGTAAATGTCCATTTATTTAAAGGTTAGAAAAACAATTTGCCCATTTAAAGAGTATGGTGAGCATGACAATCTCAGTAATAAACTACTGGACCATGTGGGGGGGTGAGTGTCACATGGATCCTTGCACCCCAATGCCCATTATAGATGACAGCAAATAGTAGGCACTCCATAAATGTGTATTCAACTGAAATGTGTCAATACTTCTCCATCCAAGTGACAGCCGCCCCTTGTAAAGGTAAACTGGGGAAAATATTAAGAAAATGTTATTTCGGATTTCCAAACAGCACTATGCAACACTTTAATACATAAAAAATGAATGAATGAGGAACTTCAGGTTTTCAATATTTATCCCATAGAATTTGGTTCTCCATATAGCACACTCTCTATCTAGTTTTATACGCTTCAACTCTACAATGTAAAACAATCCCATGTTATTCGTTAGCCTAAAATGATTCATAAAGTAGTAATTTTGTTAGATTAAAAATATTCTATATTGACAAATCTTTTAGTTGGCCTATTAGATAGACAGGTAGATAATAGATTTAGATACATTTTGGGACAGGGTCTCACTCTGTTGCCCGGACTGGAGTGCAGTGGCATGATCATGGCTCATTGTAACCTCGAATTCCTGTGCTCAAATGATCCTCCTACCTCAGCCTCCCTAGTAGCTATGACTACAGGCACATGCCACCATGCCTAGCTAATTTTATTATGTTTGTAGAGATAGGGATATCTTGCCATCTTGCCCAGGCTACTCTTGAACTCCTGCCTCAGCCTCCCAAAGTGCCAAGATTAAAGGGGTGAGCCACTGTGCCAGGCCTTAGTTAGCCTATTATATCATAACACAACCATGCCCAATGAGTGTTTCCATTAGAGATCCATACATTCAAAATAAAAATGACAGGAGAGCTAGCTCAGGTGGGAGCAGATGTTAGATCTATTTCTGCTACCTACTACCAAATCACTTAGGCATAGCCTGCAACCTCAGTTTCAGCAGCTGAGAATGGAGAGCAGGACTAGATAATCTCAACCCACCATGACTCCCACTCTTATTAAGGAAAACAACTACACAGACCTAGCAGAGACAGAGAGAGGGAGGCAATCTTATTTCACATTAGTTTGTTTGGGGCAGTAAGAAGGCATCTTGGAGGTAGGAAAGACAGTGATCACGACTATCCTAAGATTGCAGGTTGGGTTTGTGCACTGACTGGGCACATGGTTTTCTCCTTGCAAAGCCAAGGGATGGGTTGGAACGGACACTTTCCCTGGGGCTTGTGTACATCAGCCCCCCTCTCCTCTTTTGAGAGTGAAGAAGCAGCTGGACTCCAGGTTGGGAATGCCAAAAGGGACTTCAAATGGCTCATTAGCTAAGATGATGAAGGAGTTGCTACAGGCTCTATTTGCCCTCCTTTTACACACACTAACATATTCAGAGGCACTGTCAAAGTTCCCAGGACATGAAAACCAGCCCTCCTTGAGGGACTACTGAAGAAAGCAAGAAAAAATATCTACCTGCATATATATATATACACATATATGTGTGTGTGTATATATATATGTGTATATACATATATACACATATGTATCTTTTTTTGCAAAATAATCTATTAAGTTGACTGTCTTCATTACACAAAAGTCATTGTCAGGTTAACAGAGTCTGTTTATTCTATTTGTAGTTGATTCCCATTGATTCTGTCTCTCCACAAAAATCCACGTTAAGAGCTAATTTGTAGTAGAAGAGTGACTTCAGTACTTTAACAAAAGTTCACCTGGTTTCGTTAAACGTAGTTTTACATTGAAAGTGTCCTTGCATACTTAATCATTTATTCTCGCCCTTTCTACAATATTCCCCTTATTCTCAAGTGAAACAGGCATATTTGAAATTCATACTAACTCTTCAGTCCTTTTATAAAAGTGTATATTTTAATTTATATTATCTCTTTAAAACACTACAGGTTTTACAAAAGGGTTTAAAAAGACCATTCCCAAAGCATCCTATTTTTATGGTGAATGCTACTCATACATAGCCTATTATCTTTAATGACAGATAAGATTTCATAGTAACAGATGCTTTAAAAGTTAGATGGTTTTAAATTTGCAAAAGTGACTTGCTATAGTTTAAAATAAGAGGCATGAACACAATAAAAGTTTAAAACTATTAAAGAAACATTACTTGGTAAGAAGAGAAAAGCAGCGATTATTTTGAACGTAAGACATAGTACTTACGGTGTGTTTCCAACGATAAAGAAAAAAAAAAACGGTTGAATTACATAGATTTCAGAGGAAAGTATTCCCAAGTGGGAGCTAAAGGAAGATGGGACAGATACTTAACTTCTGGGAGATGTGAATTGTTGTAAGTGTTAGAGTAACATGGACTTCCAAAAATAGGCAGCCAGCACATAAATCAAAACTGGCATTGATGGTGAATACTGCTTTATACACATTTTTTTTAAGTACCGGTATTTAGAAACAATATGGATTTGGCATGTGTGTGTGAAAGACACAGAGAAAGAAAGGCATCTGTTACTCTCTCTGTACTTTAATGAATACTGCCTACTGACTGACTCTATATTAGGGGTCCCCAGCTCCCGGGCCACTGACTGGTAGCAGTCTATGGCCTGTTAGGAACTGGGTCACACAGCAGGAGGTAAGTGGTGGGTGAGTGGACAAAGCTTCATCTGTATTTACAGCCACTCCTCATCACTCACATTACCACCTGAACCTCCTGTCAGATCATCAGCAGCTGTAGATTCTCATAGAAGCATGAACCCTATTGTGAACTGCACATGGGAGGGATCTAGGTTGTATGCTCTTTATGAGAATCCAATGCCTGATGATCTGTCACTGTCTCCCATCACCCCCAGATGGGACGATCCAGTTGCAGGAAAACAAGCCCAGGGTTCCCACCAATTCTACATGATGGTGAGTTGTATAATTATTTCATTACATATTACAACGTTATAATAATAGAAATAAAGTGCACAATAAAGGTAATGTGCTTGAATCATCCCAAAACCATCCCCTGGCCCCTCCCCCAACATGGAAAAATTGTCTTCCATGAAACCAGCCCCTACTGCCAAAAAAGGTTGGGGACTGCTGCTCTATATTACTCTTCAATGAGACCCCCAAAATTAACAAAATGTTATATGTCACAGTGTATTTTGATGGTATCCCAAACTATACATAATATAATGGATTCATCTTGGCTTTAAAAGAGCTTAGTCCCATTTACAGAAAATGATCAGCAGCACTTGATATTAAGGAGCTAAGTGCTCTAGAAATGGCTTCTGAATGCAAACTATTGCATTTGCTAAACTGTTTGATAAATTGAACCTCCATGTTTTGAGGAAGGGAAATCCTTTGTCTAGAATCTCAAGGCACTAATGAAAATATTTAAGATCTGTACAACGACACTAATGTTCTTGGGTCATATCGGCAGAAAAAGCACAATATCAGTATATTTCTTATGCATTTTTCAAGTGTGCTTCATCTCCCAGCCTATTTTCTAAGGATTTAAATCGATTTATTCCAGTGTACCTAGTAGAGCTTACTTGAATCAGTCTGACTGGAGAAAAAGACAAAAATGTTCCTGAATTGTTGCTGTCCATCACATATGTCAAATTAAAAAGAATTAATATGAATGACTTGCTCTGCCCCAAGTCGAGTTAATATGGCTAATCTTTATGGGTCCGTGAATATGTTCAGATGTCTGTATGTGGTATAAAATAAATTTTCTTAAGATTTTCTGTTTTATAGACTTTTCACACCTATGATGGACACCCTTCCCTAGGCACACACAGATACATGTGACACTGCACGCCTCTTCACACCCCCAGTGCTGCCTCTTACCTTTGTACAGAGTCTTGGGTACTTGACAGGTGTGTCCACACCCATTCGAACAACATTTCTTCACCCCAGAGCACTCATTGTCAACTTCGCAGCTTTCAACACAGGCGGCCGCAAATCCACTGGCTTTCTCAGGAGCCGGACAGTCCCCCTGCTTCACCAACAGGATGTATTTGAGGAACTCACAGCTGGTCAAGCATTCGTAGCTCTTCTTGGGGAAGAGAGGCTAAGTCAAAGAAGAATTTTTAAAAATATTCCATTAAAGACACATGAAGTCTGATTTCCAAGACGTCTGAAAGGAAGTTCAACATTTTTTTCCCCACCAAACCTTTGCTTGAATATTTGACAAAATGCATGTATTTGTTTTCTTTTCTCCTATCCAAGTGACATTTTGTGCTGATTTCTCAAAGGAACATAATCCATAAGTGATTATTTTATATTGCATGCAACAAACACCATGTATATGTGCCCACGTTCACAGATCATATATTCTATCTTGATCAAAGATGTTTGTCAAAAAAACTGATTATAAATAGTCACAAAACCTGTTCAGTACAATTTGAGAGCCCTTTTTGGATTATATACATTACACTTATAACACATCACTGTCTTTAATTTTTTCTTTCTCCTTTTTTTTTTTTTACAGTTAAGGTCTCACTTTGTCACCCCAGGCTGGAGTGCAGTGGTGCAATCATAGTTCACTGAAGCCTTGAACTCCCAACCTCAGGCAATCCTCCTGCCTCAGCCTCCCAAGTAACTAGAACTACAGACACACACCACCATCCCTGACTAATTTTTATTTTTTGTAGAGATGAGGTCTTGCTATGTTGCCCAGGGTACTATTAAGTTCTGGCCTCCAGCAATCCTCCCACCCTTAGCCTCCCAAAGCACTGGGATTGCAGGCATGAGCCATTGCATCTGGCTATTTTCTCATATATCATAAATACTCATCAAAATAGCAAGAGCTCTATAAAACTTAACAATTCTCACAATGGTAACATATTTATTGGTATTATGTAGCACAGTTGTCTAAGCCTGCTAATTGAACATATTTCAATAATTTCCAGCCTTTACTATTAATATGGAATTGTCAATGAGTTGTGCAGTAGAAGAATGTGAATCTTCTTTAAAAATCAGCCCACACCTATGTTATCTGTGACATAGTTGGGGTCTGAACAGCATCTTGCTGAGCACATTTTGGTTGAGCCCAGAATCAATCAACCATTAGTGAGAATAGGAAGCCCTGGACTTATTAGAGGAATACATTATTGAAAAAGCCTGAGTAATGTGAAAGAGCCATTTATCAAATGCCTATTTTTCCTTAGGAAAAAAAGGTTCAGGACAGCACTCGGTCATCCCTAAGACAGGAGCTGCAACTGGAAGATAATGGCTTTTTTCTGCCACTGAACAGAGGAGTTGCTGAGACTTCTAAAAGCTGTCCCACCCAGGGAATGAAAGGGAAGGATGCTCTCTGTGCTCTTGCCCTCCTTTTTCCTATGGAAGAGAATGGCCAAGACAGCCCCACCAGCCCCAGCCCTCCACCCAGTCCTATCCCAAACCTTCTTTTTGCTTTATAGAAGACGGCTGAAAAGATGATCACCATAACCCTAACTTTTGCACCAAGCCTCCTTTTATCCTTATGGGAGATGGTTTCCATGATAACTACTACTCCATTAAAGACACATGAAGTCTGCTTGAATGTTTAACAAAATAGATGTATTTGTTTTCTTTTCTCCTATCAAAGTGACTTTTTTTTATCAAAATGCATTTTCACCTGGAATGCCTGTGATAGCCAGGTTAAATTTCACTGTCTCTTTTACCTGGGGGTGGCTATGTTGTTGTTAATGGAACATAATCAGCAAAGTTCTGTGCCACTGTGGACCGAGGCTTGCAGATGGTGGGGGATGGTGCCCCCATGTTCTTCTTTATTAGCTGGATGTGGGTGGCACCGCAGCTGTAGGGAATGAGGGAATGGTGGGGCCACAGGAGGAGAGACGCCAGAATGCTGTCTGCCCATATGGAGAAGGACAGCACCCTGCCAGAAACAGCTGCCTTGAACTGCTCCATGGGTATAAAGCAAGTACACACGTGTTTGAAGTCTTGTACATGTCAAGTTCCATTTGCTACAACCATTCAGGCTACCTAAACCAATGCAAAGGCCATCCAATGAAGGGCTGCCATGGTTCCTCAACGTTGGAAGTGGAAGATGAACAAGGAGGACACTTTCTGTTTATCTGATGTCACAACAGGGTTAGGAATATAAGAAATGTGGTAGCTTTGGTGAACAGAAGTCTACGGGGAGACTAGGAACATCATGCGGCTCAGCACCAGCATGCTGCTTGATGCTCCAGTGATCCCTAACCAGGGCTCATTACTGGTAACATCTGGAAACACGTGGGTTACACCTGAACAATACCTGGGAACACCCGCTTGTGTGCTGCCTGCTGCTCCTCCCTGATGACTAAATATGGCTCTGCACCATCGTGACACCTGGGTAACACCGGGTCATCCCTACCATTGCCTGGTAATGCCTGGGCAACACCTGGATAACACCTGGTAAGACCAGCCCATGTGCTGCTGTTGCTTCTCAATACTGATTGAATATGGCTCCCTACCACGAGGTAACACCTGCCAAACCTGCCAGCATGCTGCTGGCTACTCCTCGCTGTTAAACAACCATGACCCTTTAGTCAGATAGGTGTCTGGTAGCACCTAGATACCCTGGAGACAGGAGGTTATCTAGGCAGGAGACTGAATGGTTTGGGCTATTAACCAGAGAGTATTTCACCAATAGCAGAGGTATGTTATAAAACAAACAAACAAACAAAAAAACCGCCATTATCAAAGTCTCTATTGGGAGGTGGAAGGTTGGTGGGAGGAATGTCTCTCTTTTCCAACAGTTAGTTCATTAATTTTAGCCTATGATTCTCAGGTTGATGATGACTAGAAATTCCACTGAAGACTCAAAACATAACTTCAGCAAGGAATATCTTAGTAATCCCAGGATAAACTACAATTTCAACGTAAATTATTCTCCACTGTCTCACCTGCTTCTTTTCCCCAAACAATGTTCAATTAAACTATGCATAAGAGTTGACGGCAAATGTTATATTATGTGCATTTTACCACGATTTTAAAAAAACACTGTGAAAGAGACAGACAATTTTTATACCATGAGAATGTGTGCAGCACCAAATTGTATTGTTTCATAGTGACAATAATCTTTCTGATATTGTAAATTTAGTGGATGACAAAGCATTAGTACATTACAAGTTAAATACAATTAAATGCCTGTTCTTTTCTTAGATTAATTAACAAAAGGAAAACAGTGGAAACACTAGCTAGAAAAACTATAATTTCAAGGTTTGAATTAGAATTGTAGATGTCATATAAAATTGTTTGTTAGTAATTAATCATACATAAAACATGAAAAATAACATGAGTTGACTGAACTAAAATTATTTCTCAATTTAAGAACTTTAAGGTAAAACTTAGAAGGGCCATGGTGTCAATATTGAATTATGACAAATTTACAGCTAATTTAATTAAAAAGAAACTTTATAAGTATTTAAAGCATTATTAACTCTCAAGGCTTTTCTCTCTTACTCTATTTCGCAGTTCATTTTTCTGTTAGCTGTTACATGTGTTTTACTTCATTGAGTTTTGAAGCTCTAAGTTTAGTTTCAAACCTAAGTTAATAATCAAGGAAGTATGCTAACAGATCTGTAACAATTATATAGTGTTTGCCAACTTTCTTCTTTCAACAATTCATATACATTACACACACTGAAAGAAAATACTTAGTTACCAAAATCATTGGCCAGTGTCTCATGGGCTGAGATTTCCAAGTAGAAATACTTGTATTAGGCTGGGCATGGTGGCTCACGCCTGTAATCCCAGCACTTTGGGAGGCTGAGGTGAGTGGATCACGAGGTCAGGAGATCAAGACCATCCTGGCTAACATGGTGAAACCCTGTCTCTACTTAAAAAAATACAAAAATTAGCCGGGTGTGGTGGCAGGCGCCTGTAGTCCCAGCTACTCGGGAGGCTGAGGCAGGAGAATGGCGTGAACCTGGGAGGCGGAGCTTGCATTGAGCTGAGATCGCACCACTGCACTCCAGCCTGGGAAACCAAAGCGAGACTTTGTCTCAAAAAAAAAAAAAAAAAAAAAAGAAATACTTGTATTAAATCTGGCAAGTGCTTCCTGTTTGGTAACTTGGAAATCACAGTGACTTAGTTTGCACCATGATATAATGAAATCAACTCAGTTCATACTCTTCATCTATGAAAACAGAGTATGAGTCAAGAATCAGATAAAGTTTGGATCCTCTATTCGTATATTATTCTAATTATCTATATGCCAACTGCCACACATTTGAACTATGAGGGACAGGAAAACAGAGGCTATGTCTCCTTATCTTCATTATTTACTGGACTATCGGGGCAGACATAAAAACAAATAAACAAAGACAGTGACCTAGAACAGTTATGAAGCATGTGTTCCCAATGACTATAAAAGGGAAATGATCATAATTAGCCCAACAATTTAGATCTTTCCATTGATATGAGACTTATTCTGTATGGATATTCAATGTTTTCCTTTTTGGTAAGGACATAGAAGCACATACGTTCATCTTTGCACTCATAGTTTCTAGACTGGTTTATAATCTTGAAATAATACAGGTAACATTATGAATATTACATGAGGCAACACACACAAAGAACTAAGCACTATTGTGCCTAGTTGGCCCACAATACATATGCAATAAGAATTAAGTAATTTGTGTCTTTTTTTCTTTTACCACTGCTACAAGTTCACTCTTTAACATTTCAAAATTCTTCTGGTGTGCTGATGAAAATTTTGTAAGATCCAAAGACAGAAGGAAGTCTGTATTTTTCTACAGTGTGTCCAGCCACTAGATTCCAACCCACTACTTCCAGATTAAGCACTGAAATCTGCATCTAAGGAATTGTACCCTGTACTTAAACAAAGTTCATCTTAGAGCAGTGTGGATTTGGTGCAACAGTCTTACAGAGGAGCTTTATTTAACTGTTCTATTGAAGGCAGATTTATCAAAGGGAGGTTTTGATGCTGTCTATTAATTTTCTTTCATAATTCTCTTGGATTAGGTTGAAAAAATATTATTTGTTTGAATATAAATTAGAGAACATATGGTATGTGTACATAAGGTCTCTCTCCAGGTCATTAATCATAGTTTAATGAGAATTTACTAATTGAATGGAATAAGGAGAAAAATGTATACAGGTCAGAGAAAATGCTGTGTGAATATTAATAATCTAGATATAAACAAAATGTGCAAATTGGCCTCCAGTAGGAAATCCTGTGAACAAAGGTAATTTGAGTGTCACAAAAGTATAATAACTTCTGATCATTAAGCATGTAAAATTTCACGTGATAATACAAATTACTCAAGAGATTTGTTAAAAGGAATGAGAAAATAATAGAAAAAGACTTAATCAAACCAGTATGCATGTAATACCCATCAATTTTATGGTGAATAAACACGTGTGACAACATAGATTCTATGTTCTATTTCCTGTTTCTACAATTATATGCAGGCAATGAAGGCAAATTGTTAACTGTAAATTTAGTTTTTATAACTACAATTCATTTTTATAAAACAATTCATATGATTAATTTCATGAATCACACAAATGCCACTCTAAAATTATTATTATTATTATTATTTTGAGAGAATCTCACTCTGTCGCCAGGCTAGAATACAGTTGCACAATCTCAGCTCACTGCAACCTCCAACTCCCTGGCTCAAGCGATTCCCCTGCCTCAGCCTCCCAAGTAGCTGGGATTACAGGCATGCGCCACCATGTCCAGCTAATTGTTGTATTTTTAGTAGAGACGCGGTTTCACCATGTTGGCCAGGATGGTCTCGATCTCCTGACCTCAAGTGATCTGCCTGCCTCGGCCTCCCAAAGTGCTGAGATTACAGGCGTGAGCCACCGCACCCAGCCAAATGTCATTCTTTTGCCAGGTCATTGGCTCCAATTTAAAATTTGAAAAGAATATGGTCATTATGCCCATTAATTTTGTTTATTTTGCCCTTAATGTCCCCAAAACTAAGAAAGATTTAGTCTGCAAAGATTATGTATTTTTTCTAGATTAGTGATTAATAGTATCTAATGGATGTCGTTATGCCTCCAAAGAAGGGATAAAGCAAAGTGTTAAAGAAAAATATCTTTGAGGTGCATTGGATTAAGTAAGAAATCCTTCATATGTCAATAGATATATGTCATCCTATATATTAATATGCAGTATTAATGAATTCTCATATATCCCTCCTACATGTCATCTCCTAAGAGCAAAAAACTAAAATGCGGTTTTTAGTGCCTTACCTGGGTAATATGCTAAGCTCCACTAAGAAGAAAATGAATAAAACATTAATTTATCCACCTGTGGCAGGTGGCTAAAAATAAAATTAAATACTCACAAAAGTAGGCAACATTTCTTGAATGCTTTCAAAAAAAGAGATAGTACTATCTTTGTTTAGTTTGGTATAAAAAATAATCTGTTCAGCAATCATGGAATGATAAAGACATCCAATTCAGTAAATTACCTTAATGTGTTTAAAATCACATAAATACAAGGCTTCAGCTATGAGGAGAACATTGCATTTGGCTATTTGGTTCAATTCAACAGACCTGTACCATGTCAATTCTCTAGGATTATAATTGCCTTTGCAAAGAGTCAGGGAATGGGGGGCTTCACTTCCTGCTCCTAGCCAACAACCAGGACTGCTGAATACAATGAAACCTCAAATATACAATTTCCTAAAGTGAGTGCTCCATCATTATCACCACTGTCATAACCACCACCATCACCATCATTACCATCATCATTAGCAGTGGCAGTTGGTCACCAAGAGATGCTGATGTCTACCACATCCCTCACTCTACCCCAGCTGCTTTACTTTCTCATTTCGCCTATTCTTCCCCAGTTCCCACAACTGTTATTATTTCCATTTTACAAATGGGGAAACAGCAGCTCAGGGAGATCATAACATAGCCCAAATCACAAAACACATAAGAGTCTGGGCAACGATGAGAGCTAGTGTTTTCTGAGGGCCCCCCCATATCTCAGGGTAAAATAAGAAGACTGGGCTCACCCAGTGGCTCTCAGCTTACTTCCCTACTAGAATTTCCCAGGGAGCTTCTAAAACTGATGCCTTGGGTGAACTTCTGACCCGTTTCTTCAGCATTCCAGGCATGGACCCTGGAAACTGCACTTTGGAAAGAGCTGCAGATGGTCCCAATGTCTGGCCAAGACTAGAAATCTGCTGGATGAATAGCTCTCTAATTTGTGTTCAGTTATTAGACTTCCTGATTCTACATGTTTAGAAATAACCTGAATATTCAAAAATGCAATCTTACACTTCCTGGGAAGAGACAGTAGGGTGATTTCAAATTTCTTTCTTTTTTTATTCCTTTTCTTTAGCAAACAAATTTTTAACCTTAATTCTATGCTGAGTAATTGAATAGCTCCATTTACCTAGATACAGAAAAGCTAAATGCATCTATAAACAGAAAATCTAAGTGTACATAAACTCCTAGAGACCACTGAGGGTAACTAAATTAAAGTACTCCAAACTATAATCCAGGGGTTACTGAAAATCTGATTCTGATACATCCGTCTCTGTATGTACAAAAGATACATTTCAGGATGCTCAAAATTAAAGCACTGACATTCTAAACACCAAGCAATCACTGAATTAAAGTATGTTGGTAATTCTTTGAACACAATGTCTCTGAAGTCAGTGACATCAAAAAAATAGCACATGCTCTTCCTTTCGTATTTTCACTGTATTAAAAAGCAACAGTACAAATGCTGTGGTGTTAAAAAGGATCCTTATTTTTTAACGAATGAACTTTTACAAACAATTCTATCATGAAAGGAAAATAGTATCTTAATACACAAAAGTTTTTGTTAAACAAGATTTTACAATTTTTAAATCAGAAAATGTTAAGTTTAAATTCTTTCAAAGGTTCAAACAAAAAAGCAACCTACACAATTTCCATTAAATGTGTCTTTGTGCACATGTCCTGGGCACTTTAAAAATGTTAAAATCGTTAAAGTTTGACTTCCACCGCTTCTGCCCCCATCTCAGCATTGCCCCCTCCCTAACCTGGCCAAAGGGTCTGATTCCAAATTTCTGAAAACTTCACTCCCAAAACACACAGTGAGATGAACAGAACATGAATTCAATACAAGAGCATGAAGACAAGGTAGTGAGACAATGAAATGAGATGAAAAGGGTTAGAAAATAGTTAAACAAAAATATAAAATGTGAAATAAGACAAAAACATAAAGTTAAGAAATAAACTAGAAATATCAAGATCATCTGAGGTCAGGAGTTTGAGACCAGCCTGGCCAACATGGAGAAACCCTGTCTCTCCTAAAAATACAAAAATTAGCCAGGTGAGGTGGCAGCTACTCGGGAGGTTGAGATGGGAGAATCCCTTGAACCCGGGAGGCGGAGGTTGCAGTGAGCCGAGATTGAACCACTGCACTCTAGACTGGGCAACAGAAGGAGACTCCGTCTCAAAAAAACAAAGGAAAGAAAGAAAAGAAAAGAAAGAAAGATAGATCAAGGAATGAATAGAAAAAAATTATAAATCAAAGGGCAGGTTATGTTCCAGGAATAACTGAAAAGAACAAGCAACACTGGAATATAGCTTCTGCTTCTGAACACCAAAGGGAAAACTTTAATTTTTCAGGCATTCAGGTAAAAAAGGCAAGCTGATTATGAGGAAGAAAATATAATTGCTACCAAACGTCTCTCTACTAAATTTAGTATGTGAAGCTAACAAAGCAATGTCTATATAATTCTAAGGAAAATAAACTCTGTATGAGTGTATGTGACTTGCAGGGGGTTGTGTTGGGGGCAGGGGGCATGATGTGCCATGCAATGGCAAAACCTAGCCATCCTATCATAAATAGAAAACCAGAACAAATGGGCTAGTACAATATTCGGTACCCAGATAAAATAAAGTAATACTTATAGAAGAAAAAAAAGTTGTCCAACCCAAGTGTACTTTAGATATAACTGTAGGTAAAATTTATCATGCATAAACTTAAAGAAAACACCATCCATAGACCCCTGTTTAAAAACAAAGATACGAATTAAATTTACAAAATGAAGCATACAGTGGAAAAAAAGAATCAGTAAAATTAATCATGTTTCTATGTACATAAGTATGAAACTAAAATTAAATAAAATAAGAATGATAGGAGGGAGAATTTGCTGGGATAAAGCTAAGAATTTTCAAATAATAATATGTTAGAAAAACTGGTAGATGGGAGGAGTGGTGGAGAAAACCTATGAGTGTGACTTATCTTGAACTTAATATTAGAACATCAGTAAATAAAAAAACAAATATGGAATTGAAAGAGTAACAATTCCAACCACATAATATCTTGTATAATCTTTTCTTTATAATATTTTGGGGTCTCTTTGTCTTCTCTTGCCTTCAAGTAATATTAAACTTTAAGCATTTATTTGAAACTAGTGTGCACAGAGCTTCCAGGTGCTGGCCTGTGGCCAGCCATTTAAGTAGGCATTGGGAGAGCAGTCTTGGCCTTACTGTGTTAACACTTTTCTGCACAGTAAACCATGGCTGTTTCTACGTGGTAAATCTGGAATGACAGTCTGGTTTTACTTTTCTGTGCGGTTTATTAATTTTTAATGGGCATGTATAGTTTCTATTAAAAATAAATAGTATACTTGGCTGAGTGTGGTGGCTCACACCTGTAATCCCAGCACTTTGGGAGGCCAAGGCAGACAGATCACTTGAGGTCATGAGTTTGAAACCAGCCTGGCCAACATGGCAAAACCTCACCTCTACTAAAAATCCAAAAAATTAGCCAGGTGTGGTGGCACACAACTGTAATCCCAGCGACTTGGACAACTGAGGCAGGAGAATCTTCAAAGTAGGAGATGGAGGTTGCAGTGAGCCAAGATTGCACAATTGCACTCCAGCCTGGGCAACAGAGTGAGATTCCATCTCAAAAAAGAAAATGGAGTGTACTTTTAAAACATTAGGCAAAACTGCCAAGTGTGTCTTTCAAAGAAGACATCTAAACACTATGCATGAAATAAGAAAAATAACTCTCCATTCAAATGTTACTAATTTATGCTTGGAAGTATTATTATAATTTGCTTGGAAGCCCAATTATAAATACTAATTTGTTAGATGTGATTGCAATTAATTGGATTCCCAGGCAAATTATAGACATTGGCCATGGAAAATATAAAATTAGGAGAAAAGCAGAAACATGCATATTAGGGAAGTCACTTTTCTACAAGTACACACTCTCTTCTTTCAATTACAGTAATCTTTACTTATGTTTATCTTGGCTTCCTTCTTCCTGGCCTGGCTCTTCTATTTATTTTGAAAACAAATGTGTCACCTTGTATGAGTCAGCAACACTTCAGAATCTTGCTGCAATATTTCTGGAAGATCAGGAGGCACATAAATAGCTCGAGAAGTTCACAAATCCATAGAGAATTAGGGATGGTTCAGGTACCACATTTAAACTATGATTTCTTTCCCTCTCCTACTTCTGCATTTGTTAGTAGTGAATACCAAGAATGCCAATGCAATGTTCAGCCCACTAAGCCATTTGTATACTGATTTATAGACCAAACTGGCATTCTAGGTACTAGGAATTTAACGGTGAACAGGTGAAACTGTGAAAATGATGACCCACTATGCTTATAGTTTACATGTTTACTAACAAACAGGTAAAAATCATTAAACAGTTTAGTTTGCATTATAATAAAGGTAGACACAGGAAGTTACAGACATAAGCACGAGATCAACAAATAATTAGACGAGGACAAAACTTTAAAGACAAGTCATCAATACTGATGATTTAAGCAAGTAAAAGTGATGTGGAAAACAGAAGAAAAAGAGAGAGGGAACAGAAACAAATACAGCCTGTCCCCTTCAGAGCATGACAAATACATAAGTAAGATAACTGCTATACAATTTGGGGGGCAAAATTAATCTGGCAAGTGTCAGTTTCTTCAAAATATTAAAGGAGGATAAAATATTATCCTAAGCCTTAAATAAAGCTTCCAAAACACTTAGCACGGATCCTAGCACATAATAAAGGTGCAATCAGTGCTAGCCACCTTTATTAGCATCAGAATTTTTTAACGCAGTTCTAGAAATTTTACAAGAGACAATAGGAATCCATATACATTAATTATAGATGGCCTAAAATCCTCATATAAATAATTTCTTTTAAAGAGGAACAAATTAGAAAGTTGTCAAATACAGTTGTTTACTCTTTGATTTATATTGTTCAGTTTCTTTGCTCATCTCATTTTGCAAACACTGTCGAATTCTACAAACTCATCACATCCATCCAAGATACAAGAAAAAAAATCTCATATTTTACCTCTTAGAGATCTTCCTTGAAATTTCGTATTTCTTTGTTTATACACTACTATATTATACCACTTCTGGACTGGGTAGATCACCACAAAATGAAATAGAAACTAACTGATATGATTAGGCTTTGTGTCCCCACCCAAATCTCATCTTGAATTGTAGTCCCCATAATCTCCATGTGTCAAAGAAGAGACCAGGTGGAAGTAATTGAATCATGGGGGCAGTTTCCCCCATGCTGTTCTTGTGATAGTGAGTGAGTTCTCACGAGATCTGATGGTTTTACAAGGAACTCTTCCCCCTTCACTAGGCACTTCTCCTTCCCGCTGCCTTGTGAAGATGCCTTGCTTCCCCTTCACCTTCTACCATGATTATAAGTTTCCTGAGGTCTCTCCAGCCATGCTGAAAAGTGAGTCAATTAAACCTTTTTCCTTTATAAATTACCCAGTCTCTGGCAGTTCTTTGTAGCAGTATGAAAACAGACCAATACACTAATGTACATACATACTTTCCTCGTTATGAACAAGTAAGAGAAAGTGAAAATTCCATAAGTTAAGGGACTGGTTCCCAGGGGACATTAGGTAATATCTGGAGATATTTTTCTTCCTCACAACTGGAAGGTGCTATTGGCATCTAGTGGGTATGATCTGAGAGACCAGAATGGATGCCCCTTTATCAACTAAGAGGTATGCTAAGGTTCTTGGTTGGCATGGCACATTTCTAAATTCCTATAGCTAAACTTGTTAACAATAGGAGCTATTGACTCTGATTTACAACCCAGACCTCTACAACTCTGATTGGACAGAAGACTGGCCTTACAAAGATTATTTTCTGATAAGCAACTGCAGACCACAAGCCAGTTTCAGCTAGATTATAGAGGCTGTGCACAAATTCTGTGTCCTGTAGTTCACTTTTCGATGTAAAGAACCAAATTCCACCTCATTTTAATGCTAAAAACCCTGCCCCAAAGTGAACATTGAATGTTATGTTATTACGAGGGTATTTTAAGAAAGTTAACCAAAGATTTAGCAGAAAAATGCCTGAGAAAGCTTCATCAGAGAGCCTTTCTCCACCACAACAATGGCCCTGCTCATTCCTCTCATCAAATAACAGTAATTTTGCCAGAGTTTCAATGGGAAATCATTAGGCATCCACCTTACAGTCCCGATTTGTCTCCTGACTTGTTCTTGTTTCCTGTTCTTGTAAGAATCTTTAGGCCGGGCACGGTGGCTCACACCTGTAATCCCAGCACTTTGGGAGCCCAAGGCGGGCAGATCACGAGGTCAGGAGATCGAGACCATCCCGGCTAACGTGGTGAAATCCCATCTCTACTAAAAATACAAAAAATTAGCTGGGCGTGGTGGTGGGCGCCTGTAGTCCCAGCTACTCGGGAGGCTGAGGCAGGAGAATGGTGTGAACCCGGGAGGTGGAGCTTGCAGTGAGCCCAGATCGCACCACTGCACTCCAGCCTGGGCGACAGAGCAAGACTCCATCTCAAAAAAAAAAAAAAAATCTTTAAAGAGCATCCATTTTTCTTCAGTGAATAATATTTTTCAAAACCTACATTGACATGGTTTAATTCCCAGGACCCTCAATTCTTTAGAGATGGACTAAGTGGCTGATAACATCACTTACAAAAGTGTCTTAAGCTTGATGGAGCTTATGTTAGGAAACAAAGCTTACATGTTTTATTTTTAGCTTTTGATTCCATTTTTCCATGAACTTTCTGAAGTCCTCTTGTGTATGCAACCACGTTATTCAGACATTGGACAATAGGTAGCACAAGACAAGAAAATCTATAAGGACACAAATGAGATGAGCTCCAATTTTGCCAAAAAAATGATTTGACGTAGTTTCAAATCCACAGTGCAAGGAAGGCTAATCCCAAGATAGCTCTGCAATTTTTCCAAGTTGTGGAGAAAGAGATTAAAGCTTGAGGCTGAGATGGCCGGATCTTGTGGGCAGACTGTCAAGCAGGATGAAACTGCATGAAGAGAGAAACCTACAGGGATTCAGAGGGATCCTTTGATTTCTGGCTGAATACTGACTTGAATGTGCATGGCTTCAAACTGCATAAGTCTGGGGAAAGAATAATCAGACAGCAATAAAGGAAACCATTCTAGCAAAAACTCACATTTCAACCAGTCAGAGTGCAAAGAATGCACAATTCATGAAGCATTGGCTAGAGTCCTCAGAAGGATATCACCTAGTAATGGGATAAATTGGGCCTAGTCTAAAGGCTACTCTGAACCCTCCCCCAAGAAAGCTTAAAAGAAACTTCTAAAAATAAGAAAAAATAAGAAAATGAATCTCAAAAGGAACTTAACTACACGCCAGAACAAAGTCTAACACTTTCTAGAAAGATACGGCAAAATTCAAAACACAAAAATTTGACATCCAATCAAAAATAATCCAGTGTGCAAAGAAGCAGGAAATTGTGGCACGCAAAATGGGAAAAAAGGGATCTACAGAAGCAGGACCAGAAATTATAGAAAGGATAGAATTAACAGCAAAGGACATTTAAGAACTAATATAAATATGCTCCATATGCCCAGGAATGTAGAGGAAAACATGGACATAGGGAGGACAGGAATGAAAGCTACAGAACAGAGCTGAATAGAAACTCCAGAAGTAAAAAGGAAGAAATGAAAAATATGTCAAACAGGATTTTTAAAATGTTAGCCACCATAGAAGATAAGATTACTTAAAAGGAAAGCAAAGACACAATGATTTAAAATAAATAAATAAATAAATAAATAAATAAATAAACTATTAAAATGAAGCAGAGGGTGGGAAATGACCAAAAGGAAAAAAAAAAAAAGATCATAGACTCATTGACCCATGAGACAAAATAAGCTGGTCTAATATGTGTAATTAGAGTCTCAGAACAAGAGAAGAGAGAAGATGGGAGAAATCAATAAATAATATTGAACAACAAATTAAAAATTTGATTAAAATTGTATGCCCTAAGTTAGAGGAATCTCAATTACCCCTAAGCAGAAGAAACAAAGATAATTAAATCAAAGTATACTTAACCGTATTGCTTCATATGCCAGATACTGAAGGAAAATCTTCAAAGCAGATAGAAAAATTAAAACAATTTATATATAGTAAAACAAGGATAAGAATCTCAAAGGTTTTTCAGAAAATATGCATGCCAGAAGAAAATAAAGCAATATCTTTAAAATGCTATTTTAAAAAAAATCAACTTCGAATTTTATACCTATGAAATACCTTTGAAAAGTGAAGATGCCTTAAAGACTACCACAGGTATACAAAAGGTGAACTCATAACCAGCAACCCAGCATTACAAGAAATGTTAAAAGCAAAAGGAAAATGATAACAGATGAACATTGGGGTCTACACAAAGAATGAAGAGTTCTAGAAATAATAAGTACATGATTATATTTAAAAGATGATTTTTCTTATTTGTATATCTCTGGAAGAAGATAAGTTTAAAGCAAAAACCATAAAAATGTGATGTGGAGCTTGCAACAAATGTAGAAGTATGACTTAGGACACTAAGAATACAAATGAAGGGAGTAAACAATGAAAGTATATTGTTATGACGTTTTCATATTATACATGAAGTCATTCAAGATGAAACATACTGTGTTCCAAAAAGCAATTCTCAAAAAATTTAAAAGGATAGAAATCCTAAGTTTTGTCTTAACTAGAAATCACTAAGAAGATATATGTAAAATTCTCAAAAATTTACAAAATAAACCATACACTCATATGAAATTCAAAAATGGAATCACAGAAGTAATTAGAAAATACCTGTGTTAAAATAAAAACATGCTATAACACAAACTGTGGGTTGTAGCTAAAGTAGTGCATAGGGCAAAATTTATAGCATAAAGCTCTTATATATGAAAGGAAAATAAGGTCTCTAATTAATTATCTAAGCTCCTACAATAAGAAATTATATAAAGAGAGTCAAACTGATCAAAATTAAGCAAAAGTAAGGAAATAATAAAGGACAGAAATCAATAGCATAGGAAATGACAAAAAAATAAAGAAAAACAATAAAATAAGAAGGTTTTTTTTAAAGGAGCACTAAAATTGACAAAATTCTATTGGGATGAATCAAGAAAAAGGTAGAGAATACATAACTTACCAATGTCAGTATTGCAAAGAGGGGTCATCACTACAAACCTAACAGACATCAAAATGCTAACAATAAAGGTGAATTAGGCAATAATATGACCTACACTATTTTTATCAATGTGATAACTTGGATGAAATAGTTCACTTCCTACAAAGACACAGGTTATAAATGCTACTAAGAAATAGACAACGTGAATAGTCCTATGTCTACTAAAAAATGGAAATAACATATAAAAGTCTCAATAAGTAAATAAATAAACTTTAAGCTCATACAGGAGCTTCTACTCCTTAGAGAAGATAAATATCAGAATTCTTTCTAAATTCCTCCATGAAAGCTCTACCAACTCACATAAAAGGAGACTCTCTTCATTGATTGATTGATTTATCCTGAGTACATCATTCTGCTAGTTACATGAGATGGGAAGGCTAAACTTTATTCCTGCTATCATGTTTACACTGCATTGGGGAATAAAGATAAATCAACGATTATAATTCTGTATCTTGAATAACAAAAAAGTGGTTTTTGTTTTTATTTATAAAGAACCATTTTCATCTGCTGATTTTTTCTTTTTCCTTTTTTTTTTTTTTTTTTTGAAACAGGGTCTCATTCTGTCACCCAGACTGGAGTGCAGTGGCACGAACATGGCTCACTACAGCCTCGACCTCCTGGGCTCAAGCAATCCTCCTGCCTCAGCTTCCTGTCTAGCTGGGACCACAGGCGACCACAAGCATGTGACACCATGCTTGGCTGATTTTTTATTTTTTATTTTTTGAGGAGATTGGGTCTGCCTTTGTTGTCCAGGCTGGTCTTAAACTCCTGGGCTCCAGTGATCCTCCTGTCTCGGCCTCCCAAAATGCTGGTATTACAGGTGTGAGCCACTGAACCTAGCCTCATCTGCTGGTTTTCAATCATTTTAAGCAATTACACATTTTCTCCCCATAGACTATCACTGCACAAATCACAGAAAGTTTCACAGAATTGGTAGAAAACTTCAAGTGAGTGCTTTTTTGTTGTTTGTTTTTTAAAACAGGGTCTCACTCTGTCACCCTGGCTAGAGTGCAGTGGCACAAACATGGCTCACTGCAGTCTCAACCTCCTGGGCTCAAACAATCCTCCTGTCCCAGCCTCCTGTGTAGCTGGGACCACACACATGTGCCACCACAGGCACAAACATGGCTATCCCTAAAATAGGGAGCCCCAGTATCCAAGAAGTACATCCACATACTTGCTACTCAAAGGCTAGGCCTTGGTTCAGCAGCATTAGCATCACTTGAGAGCTTGCTGGAAATGCAGACTCTCCTGGCCACACCATATACCTACTGAATACCATATGCCTACTTAATCAGAATCTGCGTTAAAGCAGATTCCTAGATGATTCGTGTGCGTGACCAAGTCTGAGAAGACCAGTTCTGGCTCATGCTGGACACTGGAGTTGGCATCTTCAGATGCATGAGTTTCTCCCTCTCCATATTTAAATTTCTTTCACCCCTACTTCCTTACTCCAGAAATCAAGTTATCCAATTTGCGCTCCGTGTATCTCTGACTTCACACTCCTGACAGCATTCATTTCCCCTGACATATGAATGTATTCCAGTCTTTCCAAGGTAAAACACAAACATCACTTTCTCAACTGTGAATTCCCCCTAACCACAGCCTCTTCTCTCTCCTCTATGCTCTAGAGACAGTGTTAGGGAAAGACTTTAAACTTATAGAAAAAGTTGCATGTATTTGGTCTGAATTTCCTCCTTACATTGTATTCCATAACCCAGAGTTGTATCTGTTACCTACTATTGATCCACAGAAAGTCTCCCACACAGATTTCCAGTGACTTCCTAACTACAAAACTCAGTGAGCCCTTTTAGTCCGCATCTCACTGACCTCCAGTAGAATTAAAAAGTGTTGACCTTGTCTCCTTGTCTTCCTCTTTTATAGTAAAAGTAGCTAATATATATGTAATGTGTGTTATCTTCAGATACTGGTTAAGTGCTTTACATGCATTCAAAAAAATTTTTTTTACTTAAATTTAGTGCTTTTGCAATTTTCATGATACTCCCCTAACTCATGTGCCTATTTGCCTAGCCCTTCTTTTCAGACTTAGGTCTTTAAATCATTCTGAATAATCTCCAGTCTTGGTCCCATAAATTTTCAAAACTCATCAATTCTCCTACAGCTGAGTCTAGAATAATTTGATACTCCCCTGAGTAATATAAAAATCCAATGAAAATTGAGTCTCAGTGCTTAAAAAAGGAAAAAAAGTTTATGTTCCAGAACTATAAAATTTGATACAATGCAGATTGTACCCATCATATGGTGGTTGGCCAAGAATATCTCATAATAATTATAAAAATTCATAAGCATTCTTCAAAACATTTCCACTCTACTACTACTACATTCCCTAAGTTGAAAAGAAGACTTAGATGAATTCTGCATCTCTTCATTGGTGCCCAAGTAACACCATCCAGAAATACAAGTAACACTTTTGTGTGTTACAAACATGTAAAAGACCAATGTTAATCATTTCTAAAAATAAAAGCCTATTATTTATAATACTAAAAACTTTTTGAAAATTGTCTATGTGGCTGAGCACAGTGGCTCACGCCTGTAATCCCAACACTTTGGGAGGCTGAGGCGGGTGGATCACGAGGTCAGGAGTTCAAGACCAGCCTGGCCAAGATGGTGAAACCCTGTCTCTACTAAAAATACAAAAATTAGCTGGGTGTGGTGGCAGGTACCTGTAATCCCAGCTACTCAGGAGGCTGAGGCAGGAGAATCGCTTGAACCTGGGGGGCAGAGGTTGCAGTGAGCCGAGATCGTGCCATTGCACTCCAGCCTGGGCGACAGAGCAAGACCCCGTCTCAAAAAAAAAAAAAAAAGAAAAGAAAATTAAATTGTCTATGTGTCAGTCAGTCACTCTAGCCTCCATCCCTTTGTCTGGTCCTTACTCTCAGCTGGTCACCCTGATTCCTATTTCACTGAGAAAAGTAAAGCATTCAAAAGAGAAGTTCCATAGATGCCATTTTCATGCCCACCAATGCACCTGCATCCGGTGCATTAAAATCTCATGCATCCATGGATTCTCATGCATCCATGAATTCTCATGTATCTCCTGTCCCAGGATGTAGAAGCTTGCTCCCATTTCAAACCTGCCTCCACACACACACAATGATAGACATTGCCATTTAAGGTCATGTGCTTCAGCAATTCCCTTTCTCCTCTAACATCAAATAACCCCTCTCTTCTGAATAATTTCCCTCTGCTTGTAAAATATAATTATTTCTCTACTCTAAAAACAATTAAATGTTTGATTACCTTGTTCACACCTCTTCCCACAATCTCATTTGCGCCCCTCATCACTTTTTTTTTTTACAGTAATGCTCACTGAATGTTTCTATACTCCCTCTCTGTTTCCTCCAACCATTTATCTGAAATTCATGCCAATTAGGCATTTTCTTCTGCCACCCAATAACACTGCTCTTGTCAAAGTCCACAGTGAGCTCCCTGTCGCAGAATCCGATGAATAAATTTCAAGTCTCCATGCTCTTGCAGCACTTGACGCAACTGATTACCTCCTCCTTGTTGAAAAGCTTTCATCGTTTGGCTATCGGAACACCACACTCCCCTGTGTTTTCTCCCAACTTATTGGCCTCTCTTAAATCTCCTTCTTCATCTCCCCATTCCTCTTATGTTGCTGTGATTCAGTTTAACTCATAGACCTGTTTTCTTTCTGTCACCTCACTGAGCTTCATGACTTTAAACAGTACCTTCAGGCATGGCATTTGTTCTTTCAGCCTAGAACTCTCACCTAAATTACAAACTCCTATGCCTATTTCCCTACAACACATCTCATATGGATTTCCATTTGCATCTGAAACATACCATGCTCAACACCAAACTTCTGGTCTATTCTTTCTCCCCACCCCACCCCCAAAACTATCTGTGCCTGACACATATCCCACATCACGTACATTCCAGCTTTCTTGCCTTAGTTTTTAAGGACAAAAGCCCTGGCGACACCACTGACTCAACTCTTTCTCCCGTTCCTCATGTTGAATCTCTCACCATGACCACTCTAAATTGAGCCACCACTATCTCATTTGCTCAGTGGATCAGATTGTACCAAGTAAAAGAAAAAGCCTGAGTGTCTCACCCGGTAGACACACTACTGCAGGTCCCATTCTAGTGTCTCCAAAGAATTGACAACTTCCTTAAAAGGAAGTACTCAGGAGCCGTACTATAATGCTCTTAGGAAAATATTTCCAAATAGAAAATACTTGTAATAAAAATTGAGTCTTTCAGTTTGGACATATATCTGTTTAAAAAGAATAGCAACAAAGTTAATCTTTATTTCCCTTTCACAAGTATATTCTAATTGGGGAAGCTATTGTTCCGATATGTTAAAGCAAAACATTGCTAAATGGTACTAAATTCTATGTGCTTCTCCTTTTGCAGCCAACACACATCTGGGGCATATTATATCACTTTCACGTTTAGCCCTCATCAGCTTCTTTCAAGACCTTTAACTATTTTACAGACATATCCAGACAGGTACAGGTTCTGTTCCAATCCCTACAGGGATGCATTTAATTATCACTCTAAATTTTAAGACATAAAACTGGTTGTAGAACAGTGAAGAGATAAAAAGTTTTGAGTGCAAGAAATCCCCACAGGAGAGGCATGTTAACCCTTTTACTTTCTGAGGTCTCTTTTCAGTAGTGTTAGAATATTTCTTTCAGAGCCACGTGAAGGGGTAAGGAGCCTTGTCTTCCTTCTCTCCTTGAGGTGCCATTAATTAACTATGATTTGGCCAGGCACAGTGGCTCACGCCTGTAATCCCAGCACTTTGGGAGGTCGAGATGGCTGGATCACCTGAAGTTAGCAGTTCAAGACCAGCCTGGCCAACATGGTGAAACCCCGTCTCTACTAAAAATACAAAAATTAGCTCGGCGTGGTGGCAGGTGCCTGTAATCCCAGCTACTCGGGAGGCTGAGTCAGGAGAATCACTTGAACCTGGGAGGCAGACGTTGCAGTGAGCTGAGACCGAGCCACTGCACTCCAGCCTAGGCGACAGAGTGAGACTCTGTCTCAAAAAGAAAAAAAAAAATTAACTATGATTTTAAACCACTAAAACTTCCTTCTCATTTAAGGATAAGCCTGTCCAAGCAGGGATGACTGGGCCAAGAACTTTACATTCGACACAGGCTCATCTTTTATTCCCTGATGAGGGAAGTAAAACTTCATCCTCTGCTCTGTGTGCTGTGACACAGAATAGGTTTAGGAGGGAAACCCTACAATACAGCAGGGAAGAAACGTAACTAGAAGCTGCACCACCTGGATTTTAGATCTTATACTCCACTAACCAACCATGTGATCTTGGACAAATAAATCTCTTCTCCTTGTGTATCAGTTTCCTTGTCCATCAAGCTTACCTAATGAAATTCACATCTAACTTCTTCTAAGGACTGTTAGGGGAATCAAATCTATAAGCCTGAAAGACATTTCAAAATGCAAAATCGCAAAGAAATTACTTGATAATTATATATGTAGTAAAGTGAAAACCTCCTTTTCCTTCCCATTTCCAGGCTGAGAAAGACTACATATCTCAGGATGCATATTGATCCAAAACAACTTATATTTTTAGCCTTGATTGATCCCTGAAGCCAATAAGGTTTCAGCTTTCTATGACGTTAACATGTACTGCATACTTCCAATGTTGACATCCACTGAGTTCTTACTTAGTGTTGAGATTTCACGAATCAGAAACATCAAAGTCAAAGATGGCAGCTGTTTTACCAGCTGTTTTATCCAATGCTGACATCCACTGAGTTCTTACTTAGGGTTGAGATGCCATGAATCAGAAACGTCAAAATCAAAGATGGGAGCTGTTTCATCCAGCAAGGAGGCAAGTCATAAACAATGATATATCAAGTTTCACCAAAACTAAGATCACTAAGAATGAGAAAGAAATAATGCCATTTAAAATTTAAGATTCCATTGATTGTGAGAAAGGAATGTTTCCATCTAGGAAAATGTACATTTTGTATTTGGTTAAAAAAATAGTTTGTCATGGTTTTTAAGATTTTTGAAAATAAGAGAACAGGCCGGGTGCGGTGGCTCACGCCTGTAATCCCAGCATTTTGGAAGGCTGAGGTAGGCGGATCACCTGAGGTCAGGAGTTCGAGACCAGCCTGGACAAGAGGGGGAAACCCCATCTCTACTAAAAATACAAAAAATAAGCTGGGAGTGGTGACTCATGCCAGTAATACCAGCTTCTCAAGAGGCTGAGGCAGGAGAATCGCTCGAACCAGGGAGGCAGAGGTTGCAGTGAGGCGAGATCATGCCACTGCACTCCAGCCTGGGCGACAGAGCAAACCTCAAGAAAGAAAAGAAAAGAAAAGAAAAGAAAAGAAAAGAAAAGAAAAGAAAAGAAAAGAAAGGAAAAGAGAAAAGAAGGAAGGAAGGAAGGAAGGAAGGAAGAAAGAAAAAGTAGAGAACAGTGATAATAGTTAATAAACTGAACTAACAAAACAATCTATTTGCCTATCTATGTATCTATGATTACGTGCCATGTTCCAAAAACTTGATACATGAAAATAAAATCTCATATAATCCAGAGGACTGCTGAAATATCTCAATTTTTTTCCTGTTTTGATACAAACATTTAACTTCTTCATTTAAAAAACGACATTTATTGGCCAGGCACGGTGGCTCACGCCTGTAATCCCAGCACTTTGGGAGGCCAAGGTGGGCGGATCACAAGGTCAAGAGATGGAGACCATCCTGGCCAACACGGTGAAACCCCGTCTCTACTAAAAATACAAAAATTAGCCGGGCATGGTGATGCATGCCTGTAGTCCCAGCTACTCAGGAGTCTGAGACAGGAGAATTGCTGGAACCTGGGAGGCAGAGGTTGCAGTAAGCTGAGATTGCGCCACTGCACTCCAGCCTGGCAACAGAGCAAGACTCCGTCTCAAAAAAAAAAAAAAAAAAAAAAAAAAAAAA